>NC_141221.1:605000-780000 GCF_054856515.1 Filicampus tigris
CACTGCGCTGCTCAGTACTAATCCGGTGTGTCACATTTTCATGCAGAGAGCCCGCAAAATGGCCACGCCAAGGCCTTAACGGAAGACCCGAAACGTATCCAGCTGTGTCTTTTTGGAGACGTAGCAACGCAGCAAAATTGGGAAACCACAGTATGTGCCCCGAAGCCCAGTATGTCGCATTTTCACACCGGGATCCCGCGAGACTGCTGAATCAAAGCTGTAGTAGAGCCTTTGTCTGCCCGTGCCTTTTAACGCAGAACCCGTCGAAGCTAGGCTATTGCCAAAACTGCGTACAATGCTATCCCGTGGCACGTTTTCACGCAGAGAGCCCGCAAAATGGCCTTATCAGAACTGCGGCAAAAGAGCCAGCATTCATCCGCCTGTCCCGTTTTCATGCAGAATCCAGTGAAGGCGGGATGTTGTTGAAATCGCGCACAATGCTGACATTTACTCACCAATCTGTCGTAACAGAAGACAGAGCATGTAGCCGCCTGTGCCCGAGTTTCCGCGGGGGCTCGGCAACGCCCCCGGCAACTTTTGCAGTCCGTCACATTTTGGCACAGAGATCCGGCAAAGTAGCCACGTCGTCGCTTTGACGAAAGACCTTGTGGCGTTTGTCTGCCTTTTTGGACGCGGGACCCAGCCAAAGCAGGATATGGCCGCAGCGGTGCGTGCTATGTCCGTTTTCCACGCAGAGATCCCGCAAGATTTGGCCCAGTTTGATATGGCGTCAAACGTTCAGTCGCAAGTCGCCGTCGCTCGGCAGCGTTCGCCGGGGGCTCGGTTAATCTTTCTGCTACTCTTGATTGGAAAATCCTTGTGGGCTTTAGCGTAGCGCTTGACTGTGCGTGCGCACGCACGCACGCACGCACACACCCACGCTTGCTTGCTGATGAAATGACTAAAAGCCGTGATGATGGCATGTGACGCCCATGCGTGTCTGTGTGCTTCTTTTTTCCCCCCCTCTCCCTCTATGTGTCAAGGCTTAGATGGCATTGCACACGCTAGCCCGCCCCCACTCAGCCCCCCTCAGCCCCCCTCCCTCGTTGGCGGCGCGGCCTGGTGGCAAAACACAGATTGGGCCGCCGTGACTCACCAGCCGGCGCGTGGAGGATCCTGGATAAGACGCGCAAATCTGACGCGGGCGCCCAAAAGCTCAGCCGTGACGTCGTCGCTGTTTTCGGGGTTTCTTTGCTGCTTTTTGTTTAAGCTAGCCTCTGTTGTTTGCTGAAAAATTCCCCGATTGGACGCCGATACTAACTCGCTGCTCGACTGAGCAACTGTCTGACTGGCTCCGATGACCGATAATGGATCAATTAAGTGAAAGGCAATCATCTGAAGGCAAGAGTTGCCGTTTGAATGACTCCAAATGTGGATGTCAGCATTTTTCCTTGTAACGGCAAACGCGCATCGGTTAGCGGCTTCCACCGCCACGACTAATCGGTCTCTTGTGGAGACGGAAGGACGGTCTAGCCGCAAGGTGTCGCGACTCAAAACTTGAAGCGCCAAACGTACAATTGTGTGCTTGTCTCCTCCCACTTTCCAGCCTCCACATCGCCTGCCAGGCTTCCAAGAATAATGGAATGGCATCGTGACGCCACCGTGACGCTGCGTGCGTGCGTGCGTGCCGGCTTTTGTGTGCACCTAAGGCAAGGTTTTCCAAACTGGTGTGTGTCCAGCCCCGTGGGTGCGCAAAATTAAAGATGGACCGTTAGGACGGCCTCATAGGATTATGAGGCACTTAGATGTAGTTTTCACGTGTTTTCCCAAATTTCTTGACAACTTATTTTTGGTTCAGTGGTGCACCCAGAGCAAAAGGGGTGCTGCGTTGAAGTGTGGGAAAGGCTGTTCTCCAAGAGGATTTCCAAACGGCGGTGCTCGTTTGTAATTGTTTCCCCAATTTCTCTGGAAATTGTCATGAGATTTCTGTTGGTTTTCCAACAGATTTTATTTACATTTTTTTTCAAGGTGCGTGCGGACGGGCGATGGCATGCGCCTGTTCTTAGGGCGATGGCTCGAAAAGTTCTTGGAAAGGGTTTTCTCGGAATGCGATTCCCAAAGTTTGGTGCGCAGGATGTTTGTTGTTGTTTGTTTGGATGGAGGATGCGTGCCAGGGGACGGGTGGTGCGCCGACTCTGACGGGATGTTGAAGGAGAGCGCGTCTTCAAAAGCTTCTGGAAAGTTGTAGTCCGGAGAGAGAATTCCCAAGTTTTGGTGTGCAAGATTGTTGACCCAAATTGTTCCTTCCATATATTTTGGATATGTTGGTCGGAATGTAGGAAGTGGATTTCTCGAAAAACCTTAGCGCAAGACGGATTTCCCCAAGGCTTTTGCCTCTTTTGGGGGGGTGCGCAATGCTCTGTGTTGTGTGTAGGTTTTGATGAGTCCACCCACGCGCCGCTTGAGGGTGAGTGATGCGGCCGCCGGAGACAGACGGGCGGAGGGCGCGTGCTATGTTTTTCCCCTTTCCAGTGTGCCGTTTGATCACAAATGTCAAAAGGGAGCACGTTGAACATTTTGACATGCCGAAGCCCAACTCCTGCATCCGCAGCCGGCCCGAGCGCAGCGGTGTCTTGAGATGCGAGCCGTGGCGCGCCGCGCTCGAAAATGCGACGGGGACCCGAGCACGGCCGAAACGGACAGCTAGCCGCGCCCCCAAGCGCGTTGGTTGGGCCGCGAAGCATGAGGACACTTTTCCGCGGGAACTGAGGTTGCTCCTCGTACAGTTTGTCGTGCCGGCCGCGGCACTCGTTTGGATCTATTGCCTGTGCGAGCGTTTTGATTGGCTATCATTTGCCGCACGGGGCCACGTGGCGCAACTGCGATTCCCGTTTTGGAATCGCCGCCAAATGCGGGCCACCGTCGAACGCTCCGGCACAACGCCGCCCTGCGCGTGTGTTCAAAGCGCGTTGACTTGAGAGCGGCTCGCTAGTTTCACGCTAACATGAATGTGCAATGCCACGGACATGCCAACTGTGCCATCGGTATTTTTCCAGCCCAATTGAACACAAATGGTAGCGCAACACAAGTAGGCAGATAATACGACAATAGCCACAGGCATATATTCATCCTGAAAGTAGAAAAGTCGTCGACGGCCATAGAAAATGGCCACTGGTACCCAAAGCCCAATTTCACCAACTTTTTGTGTTTTTGTGCGTTTCTCAATGTGAAAAGATGAAGCGTTAGAGGTTCCGCCTTTTTTTTTTTTTCAACCCCCAAATTTTCTTTTACAATCTGATGTTCTCTGCAGCCCCACCAGTCAAAACACAGCATTCTGACGATGATTGCGTTTGTGCAATATGAGTTAAGCAGTAAAATCCGCCCGTTTTTGTCCATCTCAGGGGGCGGCCATTTTGTCACTTCTGTCGACTGAAAATGACATCACAGTTGCCCTGGTAACGGCCAATCGTGGCTCAGCTTCAGAAAACAGGTGAGCCGTGGATTTTGCTGCTGAACTCGTATTCCACCAACGCAATATTAATCAGAATGTTGTATTCAGACTAGTTAAGGCGCATAGAATATTTTCTCGTCAAGAATATTTGAGGTTGACTTGCCCTTTCAGTATTGCTCCAGCAAAAGTGGACCAGGTGTACGGTAGCAGCAGTGTTGAGTTAGTTTTTTTTATTTCTATTTTGACTGAAACTGGAGCCGCGCCTCCTCGGTTCGCAGTTGACCTGATTTTTCTTATCGCGCTGTCAGCAGCTGTTCCAAAAGATAATCCCTAATGTTAAATCTTACTAGTCCAGTCTGCTCGGCGGGGTTAGCGCTAATTAGCGTAGCTACTTGTAGCCACTGGCGACCGGCGCGATTGTCATTTTAGCGTCCCAAAGTGGGCGCCAAGCATGTGGAGAGGGTTGCTGGATTCCAGAGATGGGGAATTCGGGTCCAGAAAGTCAAAAGCCTGCCACACTTTGTCTTGAGCCGCAGGCGCTTCGAAGCAACTGAGCTCGTTTACCTGCCGCTTGAGTAGACGCACATGTGGCTCAAGCCAAATTGTGGCAGGCCTTTCACTTTCTGGACCTGGATTTGCCATCGCTTTCACCCCAATTGTTGGCCGGGGGTGTTTTTTGGAGGAATGTCAAGGAACGTTACCTCTATATTGCCGTAGCGCCACGCAACGTAGCTAGCTGCAAGATAGCAAATGAAGGTTGTAAGGAATAGACAAACTGGCTAGCTAATGGAAGAATGGACAAACAGAATATTTGACTAATGAGTAAAATAATACACATATGAACTTATTAACAATTGTCCATTGAACTGAATGACTACTAGACAGACTGACTATTGACTGACTATTTTGCTAAAGAACAAAAAAAAACACAAAACTGAAGAACAACCTAACAGACTGTTTAACAGATGGAACAAATGAACCAGCAAACTAGGACTGACTAACAAACTAATAACAGATGAACTAACTACTCCAACTGGTTGGCAATGGATGGAACTAACTAACTAGATAGCAGATGGACTGACCGACTAATCAGATAGCTAGCTAGCTAACTAACTAGCTGATAAACAGATGGACTGACTGACTCTAACTAGATAGCTTGCTAACTAACTCACTAACTAACTGACTAGCAGTTGCATTGACTCACTAACTAACTGGAGGACTTTGCTAACTAAATCAAGTAGTTGGCTAGCCAGTGGACGGACGGATAATGGAGTGAAACTACCGAATTCAACTGACCGACTCCAACTATCGCTTGCTCACTAACTAGCCGACCGCCGAATGGACTGACTGACTGACTGACTGACGGACGGACGGACGGACTGACCAAATAACCGGGTAGCTGTATGGGCGGGCCAAATGGCTAACTAGACACCTAGCAAACTAACTAGCTGAATAGCGGCTAGGCTGACCAAGCAGCCAACCGCCGTTGCTGACCCGTGGATGGTCTGACAGGCGTTTCCGTAGTGTTTGCAAAGCTTTATTTGAGAAATTTACGAGAAGACGGGAGCGAGGAAGCAAAGTTTCCCAGAGGCTCCTGCCAGTGTCTGTTTGCGTTGTAAATGATTCAGGGGGCACGCTCTTTCTTTTTATGCAACTATACCACGTGTGCGGGGATAGACGTATTTTTATCCCGCTCAGTCCTCTGCGCTTCTTTTATTATTTAATGTGCAGCACCCACGCTGGGCTCAAAGCGCAAAAAGCACGCAGGCCGCCGCGTTAAAGGGGACCTCAAATCCAAAATGTTCTTGCCGAGAAGCCGTTGCCGCACTATTGGAACGACGCCATTGCGGTCGATGTTTGTCGCCTTTGTGGAATAGCAACGAAACAGCAAAATGCGGCCATTTTGATCCATCTCGCCGGCGGCCAGTTTGCCACTTGCTGTCCGAACGCCAAAACGACATTGCAGTCGCTCGGGTAACGGCCAATCACGGCTCAGCTTGCCAACGTCACATGACCAAACCCAGAAACGACTTCCACCTCCAGGACGGGAGTGCAACTGTGGCGCTTTGTTTGCCAGCCTCAGTGGACGCCTTCTCTCTGTTTTGAGGGACACTTTTGCTGGTTGGTCGTCTTACTCGAGCGCAGAGAGCACCGGCGTCGTTTTCTAACTTTGGCCTCCTCCTTGTTTCAGGAGGAAGAAAGATGTCGTCGGCCTGGAGCGTCCGGGTGAAATCTGCTTGGGCTTTCAAGTGAGGACAAAACCAGCCCAGACAAAAGACGCCAGAAAAATCCCGCCACCGCTACATTCACATCCAGGTAGACGCACAAACACAATGCACACACTCACTTGGGGGACTTATTTTCATTGATTTTTTTTTTATTTTTTATTTTTTACACCATTTCGGGTTTTTCGTTTTTACACGAGTGTGACAATTACAATTATTTTATTTCAAGCAATATGTGTGTTCTCTATTTATGTTTTGTATTTTAAATTCATTTGATCTTATCTAGTGAAACTATTGAACACTCATTGAAAAAAATAACCTTCAGTAAAATGATTTTTACAAGACAAAAATTGCCCGTGGGTCATAAGAAGCACTTTCAAACTTTTAATATGTTAAAACTATCATATAAAACTGTTTTTAAAAAATCAATGAAAAAAACATGTCATGTCATCTCCCAAAGCGCTTATCCTGTATAGGGTCGCGGGGAGTTGCCGGAGCCTATCCCAGCCGTCAATGGGCGAAGGCAGACTACACCCCGTCGCAGGGCACACATAGACACTGTCACTGAGCGGGAATCCATCCCACGCTGCCCGCACACAACTCAGGCGTGTGTACCACTACACTATCAGCGGACTCTGAAAAAAACATCATTTATTAAAATCAAGCACTAAAAAACCTTAAATGGTACACCAAATGACTTTCAATATACATGTTTTTTTTTTTATTAGTTATAATAGTTTTTTATATTTTATATACATTTTTTATATTCCTTTTTCTTTTTATTTCTCTTTGGAAAATTTTTTTCAAGTAAAGTACCACCTTTCTTCATTAAAATGAAATTACCGGTCTTCAAAACTAAAAAAAAATCAACTTGAAGAAATGTCCGTGCATAAATTAGCGATTTTAGATCATTTCCTTTTTTCAAATGACAGTATTCCTAAAATTGTGTTCAAAAATCATTTAGAGTTAAAGGAGATGAATCAAATTTACTGAGGTAAAATAAACGACAAATTTAAACTGAAGTAAGGATTAAAATGAAACTGAAAAGCCTGAACGGTAAGTGGGCTGTCACTTGTATAGCGCTTTTCTACCTTGGGTACCCCAAGCGCTTCACGCCGTGCCTCATGTGATGACGCAGCATCAGGAGCAACTGGGGGTTCGGTATCTTGCTCAAGGATACTTGGACATGGTCACCATGGCCCAGGATCGAACCCACAACCTCCGGGTTGGGAAATGACCACTCTACCACTGAGCCGTGCCACCCCATGCCCGCCTGGAAAAAAAATGCCCCTTTTTTTCTTTAATATTTGTATTTATGTTTTGAAAGAAGAATGCTAGGCAAACAAACGTGCAGGTCTCCTCGACAGCGGGCACAACACGTGAGTGATATCAGAAGAAGCGTGAAGGCCCTCGTCCTCATTGGCGCGCGTGTGTGTTTGCGCGCCGCTAAATGGGTCAGCGTGACTGCGCGTAGCGAGCAGATGCCCGTTTGAGAACCTTGACGTCTGCCAGCCCCGACACGAGACGCTCTCCGTCTTCTCGTCGCTCGCGAGCCGATGCAAAAATGACGCGCTCGCTGACCGAAGGCAGGAAACGCACGACGGTCGTTGACGTGCCGTCAAATGAAATTGGACATATTCACTTGGTTGCATTTGACATTCCTAAGAAGGGTAAAGACATGCACTTGAGCTCACGGATCCCACTGGTGTATTGCAGCAACATCATGAGGCTGAAGACACCTTGACTGACATACTTTTGGAAGAGAAGCTAAGAAAGGAACTCTGATGAAACCAAGATGCATTTGGTAGTTTTCATGGAAAAAAGGCAAAGAAAGGGCGACAAAGAAAAAAAAAAATCGACAGCGCGGGTCCCCCTCATCCTCTGAACCTGCCCATGCACCTGGTTGCAAATGTTGGAAAATATTTCTTTTTTTAAATTTTTTTTTTATTTTTGTTTGGACCAACTCCTGTTTTTTGGAGAAAACTCTTTTCATTCAAGAATCATTTAGGGTTAACCAAAAAAAAAAAAGTCCTGAGGCCAACACGCATGCTCAAATTGTTCACACGGGTTCACAGACGGCTGACCTGTTTTCTGAAGCTGAGCCATGATTGGTCGTTATCTGAGACCTGAGCATCTGCGATGTCATTTTCAGTCGACAGAAGTGACAGAAGGGTCGCCCCCTGCGACGGCTAAAAAGGGGTGAATTTTGCTGCATTTTTAATGGCTTTAAAAAAAGAAGCAAGCGCTGGGAAGCTATACAAACACAGTATTCAAATATGGGTGTGTGGACTGTAACCCCGCCCACGATGGGGGATTGGGGGGCGGAGTCTACTTTACCTGAGCCTTGAATGTGCTTCGCGTTTCAGGTCTGTAACGTTTATTTTTTTTCTTCTCCGCAGTCTTTCCTGCTGTGGCCGGCCAATGCCGGGCCCGTGGCGGGCGTCCGCCGGCGGTCGCAGCAGTCGCGGCGGCGCGGCCACCAGCGCCCCCTAGCCATGCCGTCGTCCACGCGCAAAGGGGCGGCCAAGGACCCCGAGCTGGCCGAGCTCTTCTTCAAAGACGACCCCGAGGACGTCTTCTGCGACCTGCACGAGATCGGACATGGCAGCTTCGGGGCCGTCTACTTTGTAAGTCCAAAAAAAAAAAAGACCCAGGTCATGAAAAAAAAGTGTCAAGGACCCACGGCTGACGTGCCAGTCGTTGTCGTCGGCCATTTTGTTTTGATGCAGACATTTCAGGCTCGTCACCTGCACTGCCAGTCGCCTCTCACGGCTGAGTGCAGCCATCTTGCGTTGCCCCTTCTGCGGACAACTTTTTCCTTTCCCCGTCAGTGCTTTTTTTTTTTTTTTTTCCCCGCCAGTATCCGTGTATGGAGTAACGAGAGCCTCGCCGAGAGCGAAATTCACTGGCCGCGTTGACCATTCGCAGTATATTCTTTCCCTTTGGTGAATCGTGAATTTCGGTTTACGTTTCACAGCCATTTCTTTCTTGGTGGCCTTTTCTTTTATTTCATTGTTGATGCTTCTGAAGTCATGATGAGGACGACGAGTAGCACGGTATAAGACAACATTTATCATTTCATTCTCCTTCGCCGTGGAGACAGAAAATACCAGGGAGACGCCACGGGGATAGCGATGTATTCGAGTTGGGCCGGCTGAGCCGAACGATTGGCAACGCAAGATGGCCGCCGCTGGCGTCACATCCCTCAGCAGCGACTAACGTGGCACGAGCAGTCCAAGTTATCGTGTCCGTCCGTGGGGCTCGTACCTTTGAGCGATTCCTCCGACGTTAGCCCGCTGCTAGGCTAGCAGGTGGCCATAAATGGCCAAGTGTTGCACTTGATGCTGGACTGAATGCGTTGGCGCTGCTTGTGAAAACGCACCGTCTGCATTGTCGCTCAGGCCCGCAACTCGTACTCCAACGAGGTGGTGGCCATCAAGAAGATGTCCTACAATGGCAAGCAGACCACTGAAGTAAGACTCGCACACGCACTCGCCGCACATTCGTCAGCACCGAGCAAGGTTCAAGGTGCAACTGCAATTGCTTTGGTCTCGAGAAGCCGTGCCTGAAAATGCGCGGCGACCCCCCCGAAAAAAATATTTGGCCCCGCCCTCTGCCAGCCCTTGCTTTCAAACCCCAACCCTAGCTTCAAACGCACATTCCAAAGCATCAAGCTAGCTGAAAAGACGCATTTCAGGCACTAACCAGAGTTTGAAAAGCCGAACTCTCGTCGACAACACCGCCGTTGGCGTCAACGCCACTTGTTTTTCAACCGGAGGCCTCTTTCTTCACCGACCGCTCACTTGACATTCATTCCGACAACTGAGCCCCCCTCCAATCTGCACGGCGCCCTCTATCGGCGTCATGGAAGCGGCACTGCCCCCTAGCGGTGTGGCATGTCGTGAAAATGAAGCAACGGTGACGTTCGGGGGAGGGAGGGGATGCTGCGCTCGGGATCTTTGCTTTCAAATTGCAAGAAAAGGTTCCCTGCGTCATCGACATGTCGTAAAAAGTTCCATGAAAACGTTGACTTGTAATAGGCTCCCTCGACTTTTCTTTCCAAATAATTCAAATGTTAAACTTCCGCTGATCTTTACAAAAAGAGAGTGCACCACAGGCTCGGCAGCATCTCTCATCATCTGAGAACTGTCAATCTTTTATTTATTTATTTATTTTTTTGAAAGGCCAATGCTGGTATTTGCCAAAATGCGGAGTATGGGCCCAGATAATCGGCCCATACGATGCATCCCTGGTCCGAAGCGACCATTTTGCTAACAATTGTCTGAAAATGACAATTCGGTTTCACTTTGCAACTTGAAATTTGGTGCGGAGAACCCCAAAATAGTTTGAAGAAGCCACACCCTTCAAGGCACCGTGAGTCTGCCACTTGAGTTTGAAGCGGCCGTTTTCGGCTCCATTTGTCCGTTTCCGGGGCTACTTACTTGATCAGGGAACTGCCGCTCGAGATTTGGTCCCATTGCTGTGAAAGTCGACGCAGGTTTAGCCGTCAGATGACCAATGGCAAATTGCCAAGCGCTTGAATTTTGCTCTCTGCGCGTCGGCATGACGGCCACGTCAAGGGCCGAGCGGCATCAAATTGCAGTGAAGTGCTGTGCTTTGGTTGCGCAGAAGTGGCAGGACATCATCAAGGAGGTGAAATTTTTGGGGCAGCTGCGGCACCCCAACACCATCGAATACAAAGGCTGCTACCTGAAAGACAACACTGCCTGGGTGAATATGTCTTTGCTCCCATTTTGGATTGGCTGATACGCGTGGACAGCGCCACCTGTCCGTCAAATGTCTGGGCTACAAAATGATGTCGTCGTCTTTGTGGTGTCTTTCCGAAGCTGGTGATGGAGTACTGCCTGGGCTCCGCGTCCGATTTGCTCGAGGGTGAGTTTGCTTGAGGTCGTTGGATTGATCTTTGCATTGACATATGTACTGTACACGCACATATTGTTTATATATACAGTTGTCCCTCGCTATATCGCGGTTGGCCTTTCGCGCTACATTGCGGATTTTTTTTACAGTGCTTCTTTCTATGCTGTTTCTTTACGGCGTACGAACGCCGCATTGTTTACCGCGTCCTGATTGGCTAAAGTACAGGAGACCAATTTGAATCCAGCTCCTCGGTGCCACATCTCGCACAGAATGCGTTGGGCTTACGAAATTGAATCTTGTGAGGGAGAAGAGGACACAAGTGTCAATAAAGATCGGACCTTTAAACTTCCTGTTGTGATCATTTATGTGACCTGCTCTAAGAATATCACACAACCCAATCTTTTTAATATTAAGAAACAAACATTGAAAGAATGACCAGCAGACAACAAAGTTTAATCCTTGTTTTCCTTCTAAACAGGTCAATTTGACCCACAACATAACAGGAGGGTTGAAAAAGGTTTTGAAATGATTAAATATAAAGTATACTTGTTTTTCTTACTAAGGTTTGAAAAAAATGGGTATGTATATATATATATATATATATATATATATATATATATATATATATACACACACATATGAGGAATAGAAAAGGTTGTCATTTTTTTTTGTGTGCGTCCATCTGAAGTTCACAAGAAACCTCTGCAAGAGGTGGAAATCGCCGCCATTACCCACGGTGCCTTGCTCGGACTTGCTTACTTGCATTCCCACAACATGATTCACAGGTGAGTATCCTTGTGTAAGTCGTCCTTGTGAACAATGGAGAAAACCCAGTGGGGCGACCTTTCATCTCTGGCCGCCGTCGTATCTCATCATCTCTTATCATTTCTGCGCCACGGCCCAGCGACCTTTGCACTGTCAAACGTCAGCCGCACGATAAAAGACAAACGGTGACACCTTTTGGAAATGAGACAAAGAAAAAGAACATTTACGCTAAATACAAAAAAACAAACATTTAGACAAAACAACACAACACTCATTTGGAGATGGGTGCGTGGATTCCGTTGGACAGCGTGTACTTATCAAACACGTGCATCGAGTTTTACAGTGAAAAATATCGTCCTCGATTTTGATCACCCTCTGCCGTTCTGCAACGTGTTTTTCGACGTTTGGGGGAGTATTTCTTTGTTGTGTTTTTGTCTGAATATCAGCAAAAACCTAATGAGCGGATGTTGAGATTTTTTTTTGTTTAATCTCATAACAGAATTATTCAGGTTACGCATAATGAAAAAAATGTAGTCCAGTGAAAAGAATAAATCTCTTTTCAAAAAGAGTTTTTTGGGGGTTTCGTTTATCCAGTCTTTTTTTCACCCATGTTTCAAATAATTAAAAAGCAAGTTAAAAATGAAGACTGGCCTATCAAAAGCCTGTACCTACAATCTTGAGATATTTTTTTCTGATTAAAAACAAACAGCAAAAGATTTTTGCTCTGCCCAATTTTTTGTAATTCAAGAATTGAATTTTGTTTTGCGTGCGTGTGTACATTTTGTATTTTCTTTAACGCTGCCCTTTTTATGGGGGGAAAAAAAACCCGCAAAAATATTTGATTGGGTTAAAAAAATGAATTAAAAAAAAGAAGGAAGGTTTTGAGGTTTTTTTGTTGTCGTTTTTTTCATGCCGAAACCCTGAAATGAAAAGTTGTTCTTTTGTGCGTCTTCAGAGACGTGAAGGCGGGAAACATCCTGCTGACGGAGCCGGGCCAGGTCAAGTTGGCAGACTTTGGCTCCGCCTCCATTGCCTCGCCCGCCAACTCCTTCGTAGGGACGCCCTACTGGTGAGACTTACTTTGAAATTTGGGTTCTGAAACCGGCTTAGGGAAATTTCAATAATGTGGACATTTCAGTTGCCATAGCCGTCGTGCGTTTGCGGAGCCAGTGAGACTGTCGTGCTAACGGCGCGTGTGTTTTTGTGCGTGCGGTCAGGATGGCCCCCGAAGTGATCCTGGCCATGGACGAGGGCCAGTACGAAGGAAAAGTGGACATCTGGTCGCTGGGGATCACCTGCATCGAATTAGGTGGCCGCACTTTGCTTGCCTGGCGTGTGGTGCCAAAGGCTGACTTGTTTTGTCGCGCGTCTGCTCCTGCTTCCAGCCGAACGCAAGCCGCCATTGTTCAACATGAACGCCATGAGTGCCTTATATCACATCGCGCAGAACGACTCGCCCGCCCTGCAGGCCAACGAGTGGTAAGGCGCCAGCGCGCTCAGCGTACCCCGACCCCAAAGCGGACCCGACACGCAATCACTAAGAAACAATACAACACGTGCGCTGCAATGTCATGCCATGCCGCTTACTTTCTTATTTGCCTTTTGTTTTTAATTCACTCGGCTTCAATTCATTTTTAGAACAAGTTTGTTAGTTTGTATTTGCTCCCCAAAATGCTTCATTTTAGTGGAGTTTTTCTTCGCGTTAGTATTAGTTTTAGTTTTCTGTAATATGTGGAGTATTTGTCGAGTGCAAAATTAAGAGGGAAAAAATGGGTCACTTATCGGAGTGTAATGAAGTAAAGGGCAATTGTCAAACTAGTGTTGGACCTTCCTTCTTTTGTACACAATACCGAATTCAAAACATTTCAAGTGAACCCGCGGGGCACGTGCGCACCTAGCCACTAGGTGGTGCTCAAGCTCCTGCCCTTTTCTGCCTGGACCCACCCCCAAAACCTTTTCCCCCACTTTCAATCATTGGCATTTAAAAAAAAAAAAAAGACCCCATTGATTCAGCTCTATAATCTCTTCTTTTTCTTTTGATTGAGTTGCACAGGGGAAAGGATCACCAACAGTGGAGAACAGATCTAAAATCATTTTTCTTGGTCTTACTTTTGTGCGGCACAAAAATGGGAAAAAAAAAAGGGGTTGTGGTGAAATGCCATATCCGCTGTGGCTTGCCAACAACTCCCGCTTGCGTTATTTATTGGCTGTGTTAACAGAAAAAAGAAAAAAAAGTCGAAGCCACATGACACTTCTTTTCTTGATCAGCTGTCTGTCGTGATACATATTGCTTTGTTTTTGTCTTTTGTCTTTATCATTAAGATTCATGTATTGCTGATGATACGAAAGACACCCATGCTCAGAGCTGGGCATTTGACTCCAAATTCTGACGGGGGTACTCTTCCGTCATCCGTCATTCACCTTTTTTTTGTGGGGGCGGGGGGGGGGGGGGGGGGGGGTCGGTCCACCTCTGAGATTAAACGGGCTGCCGCCAGCGATTCCGACTGCAAACTTCTATGTTTATGTCTATTGTTGATTACTGTTTATCGCCAGAGAAAATCTTATTTTGTAACGCGCTTGTTCCTCTGTACGCAGGTCCGACCCTTTCCGGAGCTTTGTGGACTACTGCCTACTGAAAATTCCTCAGGACCGCCCCTCGTCGGGGGAGCTGCTGCGAGTGAGTGCTCGCGGCCGCACTTCCTGTCACGTGGACTCGGATGTGTCGAAACTGGGCTTTGTAAGATCGGGGATCATCCAAATCGCCACCCACCCTCCCAAAAAAAAAAAAAAATCAGGCCCAACTCATATTGTAGTAAAGGCAGGCCCGGCCGGAGTGAGTCATCTGAACGTTCTGGCCAATTCCCGCTGGGGCCGGCCGGGTTGCAATATACGCTAAACGGGCCGCGACTCGACCCGCACGTTAGTCGCTTGTGGCCGGCGGGTCCCTTTTGAAATGCGCCGAGCTCTTGATGCTTCAATGGGCTTTGTTGTACCAATGTGTTGACACTATCTCATTGTATGTAGCACTGAGCGCCTAACTTGCTTACTCAGGGTGTCATGTCAGCAAGCAGCAATCATTTCATACACCACAAGAAACTTGTGGACTCCAACTATATTCGACCCCGTGTGTAGAAAATAACACGTTTGTACAGCGGAGCCGTCCGTGCTCTTGCGCTTGCCGTGATGGGCTGGGCCACCAATGGCGAAAAGCCCTGGATAGTTGAATTGCATTGGAGGAATTTAGTGAGTTTTTGTCAACCTGAAATCGTCTACAAAAAATGCGGGCCAAAAAACAAACATTTTTTAAAAAAAAGATCTATTTATCAATTTCCTTCGTCCCTTTTCCTGAAATGCGGCGGCGGCCTCCCGCTGGGGTTGTGAAATGAGGCCAAAGGCAGCGGGATTAAAATGCGATTACAAATGGTCCTTTCCGCCGGTTGACCGGGTCACAAACATTGTTAGTTCAGTCAAAGAGGCCAAATGAGAGGCGCCCGCACGTGTCAAACAAGCGGCTCATAACGAGAGAGGCCGCGCTTGGCGGGACCGACAGTCGACAAGCGCGCCGGCTTGTGATGACGGAGGCCCAAACGCCCGGCCGGTTGGCCTTCCAAAATGTGCACTTCTTCAAAGGTGTCATACCTGAGATGCGTTTCCACTCGTGCACAAAAATGAAAAGGAAAAATGAGTCTTTTTTTTTTTGCGGGGGGGGGGTCATTTCCATACAATAATCATGACGGCATTCCCCAGTCCAGTCATCCAAAATAATGATTGCGCACGCGCTATATTTTCTTACTCTAATGCAATGGAAATAATACATTCATCCAATGTTTAGAAAAACCTGCCCTAATAATGTTCTCTCACTTTTATTTCAAGTGACTGATGCTGAAAAAAAGTCACAATGTTGGGTTGTATTATTTTATTCAATTTTCCAAAATCATTAGCTGCAAAGAATTTTTCAGTTTTTGTATTTTATTTTCCTTATTTACTCTCTCCAAAGTAATAGATGAATCCCTCAATGGGTGTTTCTCTCGTTTTCTTAGTTGTACTGCGGCCTATTTGATCTGACTCTATCCAAAATAGGAGATCAATCCAAATGAATGCAAAATATTTGATCTAACCTTTTTCTTTGACTGTATCCGGAATAGCAAAACATATATATATATATATATATATGTGTGTGTGTGTATATATATATATATATATATATATATATATATATATATATATATATATATATATATATATATATATATATATATATATATATATATATATATAATATGAAAAACACGCATTTATGTTGAGACATGTCTTCGATGTTTTCTTTTACTCTTGCTTTGCATTTGTGCCTTTTTTCGTTATTTGTGATTTTCCAACATGGCAAAATTTGAAATGTCGGCGTTATGCCGTCGGCAGTTGATAGGATGAAGCGCAAATGTCCTTTGGAGGCACGGGTGGAAATAGCGACGTGACGTGCCAGAAAGCGTTGCTGCACTCCAAAGCCGTTTCCTGTGCGACTCACAGACGCCCTCTAGTGGCACTTTGCCGCATTAGCGAGTCCAACCAAAGCGCTTATCAACTTGCTTTGTTTTTCTTTCTCTTCGCCAGCACGACTTTGTGCGACGGGAGCGGCCGCCGAGGATCCTGCTGGACCTGATCCAGAGGACCAAAGACGCCGTGCGCGAGCTGGACAACCTGCAGTACCGCAAGATGAAGAAGATCCTCTACCAGGAGAAGCACAACGGGCCCGTGGGGGAGAGCCAGGAGGACGAGGAGGTGGGACCGTAACGCGCGCGCGGCGCCCGTTTAGCCTTCGCCTTACGCTCAGCGCATCCGTCAAACGGAGAGGCCTGTAAAAGTTCTCCAAAGGAGAGGCCCGGCGTGCTCGCTTCAAGCCGCTGGCCTCACGGCGGAATGGTTTTACATAGCGTCCGTCGTTCCCGATCCGTTCTCCCATCCATCCATCCATCCATCCATCAATCGAATGGAATGGGCGCACACACGTTTAGACGGCCATGCGCATATGTGACTTTGTGGATGTGATCTTTGTGATGTGGCAGGACAGCGAGGCGGCCAGCTGCAAGATGAACAGCCTGGGCAGCAACCACTCCGTACCCAGCACGTCGCTCAGCACGGGCAGCCAGAGCAGCAGCGTCAACAGCCTGCAGGAGGTTCTGGACGACATGAGCGTCATGCACCCGCACGACTACGGGGGCACCCTGGACTCCTCCACGAACGACGACAAGGTATTGCCGCCTAAGCGGGCTGCGTGGGGTGCATGTTGCAAAGGTACTTCACAGAAGGCCGCCTTTTGTTACGACCAGGCGAGATCTATTTGTCTCCAAGCAAGGAAAGGGGTGCGTGGGGGGGGGGGGGGGGGGGGGGGGGGTGAGCATCGGCAGGTGCAGTTTTCTGCCTAAATGGGATGCGTTGAGTGGTCAGCGGACAACCCAAAGTTAGCGTGTCGGGATTTTTTTCATCACAGTTATTTCCCCGGCGTTGCCAGCTTGAATTCATCTCGAGGCATTTGAGACAGGAAGACAAAATGTGTTTGATGCCTAAACGTGCTTGCAGCAGTTGAAGCCCTCTGGCCAAACGGGCTGCGCGAGGTGCTCGGTCCACGTTCGATCACAACGGTAGCCGCGCCCTGCGTTTGCTTCCTTGCCAAACCGCTACCCGGCTCCGTTTTGTCTTGATGAATTAAAGTCGTAACAAATGCAGCGACCGGGAGAGTTTTCTGCCTAAACGGGCTGTGTAGGGGTACTCAGGTTTTTACAGACTGTTTTGCCTGGATTAAAAAAAAAAAAAAAAAATGATTGTGTTTGTTGTGTGCCAGGAGCAGCAGTACAAATGGGACGACAGCATTCACCCCAAGAGCGGCCAGGCCCAAAACTACAAGAACCAGGCCCGCTTTGCCACCATCAAGTCTGCATCCCTGGTGAGTCATGCCGAACACATTCCCGGCCGACTTTGCCAAAGGCTTGCTGGGAAGGCATGGAACCCGTGGCGGCGGCGGTGTGAGCTTTCCGCCCGAACGGGCTGCATAGGATACTCAGTGGACATGTCAACATATTGGCCGTGTAACCTCACACAGCCGCTTTCCGTAGCGCTGGCTCGATTTAGCTTAAAGTGACGTGGGGCCGCAGTAGGTGGCGTCTGCCGCCCAAATGGGCAGCGGGAAACGCACGGTGAACATCTCAAAGTCAGCTTATTATCCGTCCCCTCCTATTTTGCTCTTTTCTGGCCTCCCCACCATGGCTACATTTGAGGCATGGCGTGTGGGCAGCAGCACGTGGAGTTTTCTGCCTAAACAGGCCGCGTGACGCGCATCAGCATGTTAGCCGTAACCGCCCGTCTTGTTACTCTCTCGCCATGGGGCTTGATTTGTCTCGAAACGGCGGCGGCACCGGTGCAAGTTGTCTGCGCGCGCGCGCGCGTGCGCGTGCTTGCTTGCGTTGTGCCTAAACGGGCTGTGGAAGATGCTACAGTATGTGCGCGTCTCAGCGTCAAAGTAGGTCCACGGTTTGCTCGTTTCCAGACCGCTACCAGATTCGGTTTCTTTCTTCTTTTTCGTTTGGAAAGGCCAGCAGCGTTGAATATGCGCAGCTTGCCGCCTAAACGGGCCGCGCCAGCTATTCGGCGGACGTCTCGGCAGGCCGGCGTCGGCCGCGTCCTGGCGTGTTTGCTACGTTGGAGCGAGCGGCCGTGATTTTCCTTGCGCCACTTTTCTTTCTCTCTTTTTCTGGTTGTGTCTCTCTCGCTCGTCTGTTGTCATAGAAACAAGCTGTAGTAAGTCGCGGGGCTTTCACGTGGGCTTTTTTAACCCTCGCAGAAGCGCTGCGTGCCTCAGACTGCCTGTGTGTGCGCGAGTGCGAGTGTGTGAGAGTATGTGTGTATTATTTGTGTGCTCGAATGTGAGTGGAGCACCTGTTTGTGCAGGCGTGCGTGCGGTGTGTGAGTGATAGAAAGTGCGCGCGTGCGCTGTCGGATGACATCATGTTGTTTTTGCCGCGTCCTCAGGCAGGTGGACAAAGAGACGGGCGCCGGGCATTCGCGCAGGCGTCTGCGCACATTGCGATGGCGGGATGGAAGCGTCCTCGTCGCAATTGTGGAGGCGATGATTTCAGAATGGACGCAGGGGTTATTGCGGGTCAAACAAGGAGGACATAGCCAGCGCCTTTCTCCAAAGCAATTTGGACTCCCGACCGAGCCGCGCCAAAAAACGCCCAGAAAGATTTTGTGGAGCCGTGCCCGCCGGCCGCGCTTAGGTGGCCACATTTCTTGGGGGGAAGAAAAAGGCTTCATGCGCACAACCCCGTGGGGAATTTTCAAAACTTTACGCGGAGGCCTTATGTCGCTCGTTAATCAGATCGCCGCAGACGAAAAGGCTTATTCGGGCATTTTGGGACAAAATGACGTCTGCGACGTGGCTGCGCGCGTTTGGGTTCTTCTCGGAAGCGAGGAGAAGCCGAGGCTGCCAAAGACAACGGCCGCGAGACGCAAGCCGGCCGGGACCTTCGCGCCGCCCTTAGCAAGTCCAAACCTGACGGGAAAAACAAGCGCAATAACGTTGAAAGTAGAAAGGGATGGGCTGATTGGGGGGGGGGGGGGGGGGCAATGGGTAATAAAGGTTTGGTTGTTGGCCAGCGTCGGGCTCGTATCCACTGTTGCCATGGTCTCCGTGCGTCCGTCTGCTCTCGCGGAGGACGCCAGAAAGCAGAGAACGTTTGACGACAACAAAGGAGTCGTCGCGACGGCGCTCATCGATGAGCAAAAGTGTCGTCGATTTGCCGCGCTCATCGCTGTTGCGGCCAAAAGGAAGGCAGTTGGCGCCAAAAGGGTTAACGCGATTCGCCTCTCTAAGACGCCCGCTCGACCCCCCCCCCCCCCGCCGAGCTCCCGTCAATGAAGTATTCATGTGACCCACCTGCTGCCCGCCGCTTGGCGTTGGCGCCGCTCAAAGGGCCGCTCTGTGCTCGCTTTGGCCTCCCTTTTGCGTGTCCTGGGCGCCAACCAGGGGCGGGGGGGGGGTGGGGGGGGGGGCACAGGGGCGGGCGCACACGGCTCCCGAGTGTCGCTCGGTCGCTCGGGACCCAGAGGACGCCGCCCGGGGCCGGGGTGCCGCACGCCGCCGCCGCGCTTGGCCGCCATGTTGGGTCTGAGGCGTTCGGCCGGGGACGTACCGCAAGATGCGCGGCGAGGACGCGCGGCGGCCCTTCCGTCGACAGGTCCGCCCCCCGCGCCCCCCGCCTCCCCCCTTCAGGATTCCAGCGTGCACGTGCGGCGGCCGCATTGTCGGAACGTAGAACGTCAGGCGTGAATTTGCGTTGGATTTTTTTTTTTGTTGCGAGCGGTCGGAGCACACGTGCGAGCGTGCGTTGTGAGCGACGATGGCGCGAAAAGGTCTTTTGTGACGACGGTTTTGGGAGGAACGCCGGCGGCGTCTTCGGAGAGGCCGGCCGGCATCGGGCCGCGGCGATCGGTCAGCAAAGGTGGAAGGAAAACGCTTCGGCGCCTCGATTTGCCGGCGAAATGTTCCGCATTTTTGTTCTTGGTTTGGGAGGCTCCGTGTGGGACCGTGCGCAAAATGTCCTCACATCTGCACTGATCCGGAAAGTGCTGTTGGAGGAAAGTGTCGGCGGTGTCCCAGTGTCTTCAAAGAGGCGTCCGTCCGCGCGCAAGTTGCAATGCTTGGCTTCACGGCAACGTGCGCACATCAGAAAAGACTTGTTTTCACATTCAACTGGGAACCTTCACTTGAGTGTTTTGCTGTGTGTGTGCGAGAGAAAAATGCGCAATTGTGGCACAAGTGGCCTGTTGTGAACAGTTTTGTGAATCTTTTGAATGAGGTTGAGGAAAGCGCGAGCGGCTGAGTGTCACAAAAGTCGACTCTCGTGAGCGTCAAAGCAACATTTTGGAAAGGCAAGAAAAGAAAAAGCCAAGGCAAAGCCAGTTGCCTCCCGTTTTGGGAGGTTGCTCAGCAAAGCGAGTCTGGATGCTTTTTGACGTTGACGCTTGAAATGTTCTTTGACGCCGTTGACGTCGACGCCCTTGGCTTGACCGTCGGTGATTTTCCTAATCAATTCACCCGTTGGTTAGTTTGTGGATCAATTGGCTTGGAAACCCCCCCCCCCCCCCCCCCACACACAATATAAGCACAACTGTGGATTGTTTTCCAAAGTCAATGTTTTGTTTTCATTTCACACAATCAGTCCACTTTGCTGGATGACGGCAGAAACGGGCACTTTTTTTTTTACTGGTGACGAGCTGCAGTTCACAATATTCGCTATATAACTTGAAATGGCAATTCGTCCATCACGCCGCAAACGGCTCCATTAACACGATCATCGATCGATCGTCGCGCCTCTGGGCCGGACGTTGTCTTTGGGGTTCCCTGCCTTTTGGTGGCCTCCCAACGTTTGCTTCGATCGCTCTCCGCAAAAGCGGTCCAATTTGATTGTCGCAGGAAAGAAGCGGACCCTCGGCAAGTCGCGCGATGGCTCGCGTCAAAGTTGAAAGAAGGAAAAGAGCGATGGAAAAGAGCGATGCAAAATGCGCGCGCATCGTGAAAAGGGGGGCAAAGAAGTGAAGAGCTTCTTCCTTTGTGCGTGGCAGGTGACCAAGCAGCTCCACGAGCACGAGCAGGAGAGCGAGCTGCGCGAGCAGATGTCGGGCTACAAGCGCATGCGCCGGCAACACCAGAAGCAGCTGATCGCGCTGGAGAACAAACTCAAGGCCGAGATGGACGAGCACCGCCTGCGGCTGCACAAGGAGGCCGAGACGCAGGCCAACGCCGCCTACGTCGAGCTGGAGAAGCTGGCCAAGAGGCACGCCGCGCACGCCGACAAGGAGGTACGCCTCGGCGGGAAAAAAAAAAAAAACCTGCACCGGGGAAACGCAAACAGCCGCGTAGACCAGGACTGGGCAAAATGATGCTAACCTTGGGGAAATGCGCGCAGGCGAGGAGCTATACTCCGGGGAAAAAAAAGCGAGACTCACCTTGAGCCACACGCTGCTTCACTGAGACTTTCCTGAAAGCGTGACACGCTAAGGCGCTAACATGCTAACCGGCGCAGGTGAAGGCGTCGCTGGCCGAGGAGCGGAAGTTCCAGCAGCAGATGGTGGCGCAGCAGAAAAAGGAGCTCAGCGCGTTCCTGGACGCGCAGAAGAAACAATACAAACTGTGCAAGGAGAAGATTAAGGAGGTAAGCTGCGCTAACACCTCCCGCCCCTGGATCTTTTGCCCGATGAGTGGCAATTTTCTTTCATCCCCGCAAAAAGAAAAAGATTGAAGGCTCGGGCGCAAACTTCCAGCCGAGCGAATTGTCCCTTTCGTTTTCCCGTCGATGTCGAGCAAAGCGCGCGAGCGCCTTCATCGCGCGACCGGACGCGACCTTCGCATGGGTCGGCCGCTCCAAAAAACGCAGCAAATACTTTGGCGGAAGACGTGGTGTTGAAAATTGACGCTAGCTTGAGCGCTCCCGATTGTCTCGGACGTTATCAAAAAGGTAGTGCCGTACTTTTTCTTTGTTTTTTTTTTTTGGACTTGACTTGACTTGACTGGACAAACGGTCTTTGACTTTTCCAAACAGGCTCGCTTTGAGCAAAACTGTGCTAGCTTAGAAAGCGCAAGGCGACATATTGTCATCCCTGTTGACGGCCCCTTTTAGGCTGGCAAAAAATGGCACGCGTTTGCGCAAGCGTTCGTTCCCACTGCATGAAAAGTGCCGGCCGGCTCTCGCGTGACGACGTGCCCGCGGCCGGCAGGAGATGAGCGAGGACGCCAGCACGCCCAAGAAGGAGAAGCAGGAGCGCCTGTCCAAGCACAAGGAGAACATGCAGCACTCGCAGGCCGAGGAGGAGGCCCAGCTGCTGGCCCGCCAGCGCCTGCGCCTGGAGCGCCACGCGCGCGCCTTCAAGCGCGCCGCCCTGCTCGCCCGCCACCGCCTGGAGCAGGAGCACATGCGAGAGGTACTCGCCACACGCCGCAACCCACGAACACGGATAGGAGGGAAGCGATTGGGAGGAGAACACGCTTCCCGTGGAGAAAAAGCCGGCGCTCATTGTCCTCGTCCTCGTCCTCGTCGCGGCGGTGCGGTCCAGGAGCTGAACAAGAAGAAGAACCAGAAGGAGCTGGAGCACGCCACGCTGATCCGCCACGACGAGTCCACGCAGGAGCTGGAAGGCCGGCAGCTGCGAAGCCTGCAGAAGCTGCGCGAGGACCTGATCCGCCTGCAGCACCAGACCGAGCTGGACAACCAGATGGAGTACAACGGCCGGCGCCAGAGGGAGCTCCGACGCAAGCACGTCATGCAGCTGCGCCAGCAGCCCAAGAACATCAAGGTGGGTTCATTCGGACCGGCGGGCGGAGGCCATCGGAGGCAGTCCACCCACAGCAAAAGCGCACTTTGGCTCATATCGCACCACGGACGGGAAGCGTTCGGGCCCTAGCTCGCCGCTATCTTAAGCACTCTTTTTAATCGCTCAATTATTTGGTTGAGCCATTAAGGAGTGGAGTGGAGTGGAGTGGAGTGGAGTCCCGCAAAAAAGGGGAAACTTCCATCACGTTATTCAAAAGCGGAACATTATTTCCAAACATCAACGATCGTTGTGATGAATCCAAATGAAACATTTGCTTTGACTTTGCAAAACAGTGATCCGCATTTTTGCCGCTTTTCGCCGTCAATTGTTCATTCGTGTCAATTTCAGATGCTCCTCTTTTTCAACAAAGGCATGGAAATGAAAACGTGTTTCCTTTTTTTATCCAAATAATTGTTAGTCGCAGCCCTAAATTGACATGAAAAGTTTACGGAGGACAATTTTTTACATCGACAAAAATTGGAGTAGATGGTGCAACGATTAATTGACAACAAATCAATCATCAAATGAATTGTTTTTGGATAATTGGTGAATCGTTATCTTTTTTTCTAAAATGTATGTTTTCGTGCCTTTTTAAAATGTATTTTTTACAAATCCTTTTAAATGACCATAAACGTGATTCGAAAAGGACTTTTTCCGGGTCAGTTGAAAAATGTCTTCCTTTTGAAAATGAAATGATGTTGTGGTAATATCAAAAGCATTTTGCTCGTGCAGCCTGTGACGTTGTTGTTGTTGCTGTTGCTGTTGCTGTTGCTGTTGCTGCTGCTGCTGCTGCTGCTGCTGCTGCTGCTGCTGCTGCTGCTGCTGCTGCTGCTGCTGCTGCTGCTGCTGCTGCGGTCGCGGTTGCGGTGCAGTCGCTGGAGCTGGCGATCAAGAAGCAGTTCCAGGACACGTGCAAGGTGCAGAGCAAGCAGTACAAGGCGCTGCGCCACCACCAGATGGAGGTGACGCCCAAGGGCGAGCACAAGGGCGTCCTCAAGGCGCTCAAGGACGAGCACACGCGCAAGCTGGCCGTCCTGGCCGAGCGCTACGAGCACAGCATCAACCACATGATGGCCTCGCAAGCGGTGCGTACCCACAACGGCGCAGCTCGAGAGCCGCCTTCCTTCCTTCCTTACGGGAAAAAAACGAAACCATTTTTGATTTTTTTTTTTTTTTTTTTTAATTATGAGCCTTAGGGCAGGGAATGCGCAAACATTCAAACCGGTCAGATTCGGAGTGACTACTTTGCTCCATAACATCTGGCAGAAAATTGGCCAAAATGTTGATGTGCTATCCAAAGTCAAAGCTGATTTGTTTTGGGGAAAACCAAAAGAGAAGGTAATCAGTCCGCTTGCATGGGGGACTACAGAAATCGGACAATATTCACTGTGGAAATGCTCAAATTGAAGTTAAACAATGTCAATCAATCAAAAATCTAAATTCATCTGATAACTAGTTTGCGATTTTACAGAATTTTCCTCGCTTTGTCTTCTCACAAAATAACTTTTTCTTGCGTAACAAAAGTTTGTTTTTGCAACAATAATTGAGGAGCAATAAAAGACAATTTCCTCATTCCAAAACGAATGCAGAATATTATTTTCCAGACATGCAAAAGCGATTCCCCTCCCCCCCACCAATTGAATTCTTTTTTATTTTTTTTCCACAAGATGACGTTTTTGGGGATGAATGGCTGACGTTGTGATTTTGTTTTGGCGGCTCAGCTGCGCCTGGACGAGTCCCAGGAGGCGGAGTGCCAGGCGCTCCGGCAGCAGCTGCAGCAGGAGCTGGAGCTGCTCAACGCCTACCAGAGCAAAATCAAGATGCAGACGGACGCGCAGCACGAGCGCGAGCGACACAAGCTCGAGCAGAAAGTCTCGCTCCGTCGCGCCCACCTGGAGCAAAAGGTACAAACGCGCATTTCGCCGCTGTAAGCGGGCCGCCGCGCGGGCCCCAAACTGCTCGGGCCCTGACTAGAGCTGTGAGCAGCTAGGAAGGACCCGAGCAGACGCGTCGGGGTAAAGGCGTGTTGGCGTCCTGGCACATGGGAATTTGAGGCAAATGGCACAATACATGGCTAATATATGGATTCTCGCTTTTGCCAGAACTGACGTGTGCTTCTAGGACAGGCTACTGAGTCACTGTTTTAAAACCACACAAGAGTCACACAAAAACATTGAGCGCTTTTTGCTAGGCGTGATGTGTGCGTTGTCACGCCCATGCTAACTTGGAAAGTCAGTTCCAAATGGCCTTCTTGCTGATGGTTGAGCAAATGGCTCCAAGAGACCTTTTTGTAGGTCTTGGCTTGAAATCCATTTTTGTGAAACGTACAGCCGAGGCTGCTTTCTTCACTGAGTTTCGGGGGGCGGCCAAAATGGCCGACCTCCTGTGTGGTTTCACCACGAGCTTCATGCCGCTTTTCTTTTGGTGAGTCGTCTCACGATGGGCACGTGTAGCGGGTTTCAGGCTGCTAAGTGAAACTAGCGTCAGGGCTGAATTCTTAAAGGAAAAAAAAAAAATTCAATCCCCAGAATATTTGGGGTCCCCCAAAATGTGAACTTTGAGCAGGATCAACAAGCTGCAAAATTGTGTCAGGTTTATAGTGTGAGAAAGCTATGTGTATATGAATGCGCGGTTGGGATTTATAAACTTGTGTGTGTGCTGAAAGGAGAGCGTGCGTCGATGACGTCATGCGCGCAGACAACAAAGGAGGCAGCCAGCGGCCGGGTGGTGTTGTGGCGTCGCCTGTCGCCCTCTGCTGGACGCGCGGGGTCGTGGCGCTTCAACATCATGACGTCATACTTGCACAAGCTACTGTTGGGCGGCCATTTTCTCACGCACCAAATAGGGAACTTTGATTTCTTTTTTTTTTCCCCAGACGAAAAGTAAATACAGGAATTAGTTGTCCATTTCCCCCCCCCCCCTCATGTTTTTTCTCCGTATAGCTTTCACTGACCCGAAACAAGTCAACAGCAAAGCGTTATGTCACAGTTCATTTTTAAAACACATTTTTGCTGTACGTTTTTTTACAAAAAAGTCTCTCGTCAACTGCGATTGCTTAATTCTTTGTTGTTGTTATTAAAAGGGAAGTCGACCCAAACATTTTTTTTTTTTTTTTCAAGAACATGTTCTATGCAGGCCCACGCTCAGATAACGGCCAATCGTGGCTCGGCTTGGGAAAACAGGTGAGCTGCGATTGGTCCTTACCCGAGCAACTGATTTCATTTTCAGTTGACAGAAGTGACAAAATGGCCGCCCCCTGAGATGGCGAAAAGCGGACGCAATTTGCTGATTCAACTCGTATTTATAACGGCAATATTCATCTGAATGCCACGTTAAGACTAGTGGGCCTGCAGAGAACATAGTGTTGGGGGGAAAATGTTCGGCTTGACTTCCCCGTCAATAAGCTGCCAAGTTTGAACGTGGTTGGCAACGGGAGTTTAGGGGAGCCGTCCACCATATCGGCTAGCAATGGCGCTTTTATGGCACACGTGCTCGTTCTCGAAAAATGTTTCTTTGCTCTTACTTGTCCCTAAACAGCTGCACAGCGCTCGGCACAGACGCTCGCTCACGGGAACGCGAACGGCAAGTTGACGGCATTTTTGGCCCGCTTTTTCAGTCTTTAAAGTGGCCTAACTTCCTTCGTTCTTAATGTTCGGGACACCATTTAAAAACTGTTTTGTTCCTTTATTCCGGCCCGGCAAGATTGGTCACGCGAGGGAAAAAAACCCCCCACATTTTTTTTCGATTATAATTTTGCAGTCACGTCCCAACAAAAAGGAGCCGGAAGGAAGTGCTTGTTTTTGGAAGTAAAATGTGAAATGGATCAGGTTTGAACGTGACACGTGAGTGTTGTTGTTTTTGTTGTTGTTGTTGTTGTTGTTGTTGTTGCGGCGGCGGCCAGATGGAGGAGGAGTTGCTGTCGGTGCAGAAGGATCGCACGGAGCGCATC
This sequence comes from Filicampus tigris, assembly GCF_054856515.1. Classification (NCBI taxonomy): domain Eukaryota; kingdom Metazoa; phylum Chordata; class Actinopteri; order Syngnathiformes; family Syngnathidae; genus Filicampus; species Filicampus tigris. The sequence continues at coordinate 631,573 of NC_141221.1, forward strand.
AAGCATCTGCTGGAGCGCGAGGAGCGCGAGCTGGACGCCTTTGACGCCGAGAGCGCGCGGCTGGGCTTCGCCAACTTGGCGGCCGCGCTCGACTGGGCCAAGGAGGACTACAGATGAGGGGCGGGGCCAAAGGCGCCCGCCCCTCCTCCTCCTCCTCCTCCTCTTCTTCTTCAGACGGCAAAGACACGTGAGCACCATTGGGAGCCGTCGGCAGCCAATGTGACTAACGCGGACAAGACGCCGACAAACGGTCGCCACGGTGAGGTGACGCGTGGATTCTATCTAGCACACAAAGGGCTCGGCAGCGCACAATTTGTACCGAAGGATTTGACCGAGAGCTTTTACTTATTTTCATATATTCTATTTTAACTGCAATTTCACAGGCAAAAACAAATGTTGTCCCCTTCTCCGATTAAGTGTTCCGATTTTCTTGTTCCGACAATGACGAGGATGATTGCATGCACTTTAATCACGGCCGGCAAGCGAGCACGCTCGACGCCACGGGAAGGAAGCAAGCGGGTGTTGACACGCTTTCAATTCTATTTGTAAATAAAGTGCTCATGACACAACACGCGCGCACGGCGCCTTATTCACGCGTCATCGGGTCGCAACATTGTGCCTGGGTGCGTTTTTCTTGTGGGCCGGGCTGAGGGGTTAATTTCCACAAAAGTTGCTTTCAGGATTTCTGGCCAAGTGTTACGTGATGAAAACTAAACTCTTTTTGGATGTCACATCACCCCGTAAAACACAAAAGTGTCTCCAGCTTTTCATGAAGTCTTTTTGAAAACATCTTTTGCAAACTTTACTGTTCAAAGTGAAACATTCAAATGTTTTTTTTTTTCAAAAACTAGTCACCAGAGTTTTGATGTTTTCACACTAAATTGAAACTATTTACGACTCAACTATTTCACTAACAACAACTTGATCAAATGTCATTTAAAGAGCTGCGCACTTGACCCCTTTTTGCCAGTCCGTCCTCTGTCCGCGACCTGGGTCCCCTTCCGTCCTAGTCCACAAAAATGACCGTCCTCCAACCGCGTCCGTCCTCATCCTTTTAAAGCGCTTCCGTCCTTACATTCCGTTGGTCCGTGAACAAAGAGCTTGATGATCTGCTGCAGTCTAGCGCCAACTACCGCCGAGGCGGACTTACTTCATGTCATTGCCTTCAGTGTCGGTAGCCTCCACGAGTACCCCATATCTTGGCATAAGGCCGGTATCGGCCCGATATCGGTGCTTGCCCATCCCTAATTGCAATGTGAATCACTCAAACTGAAAACAAATAAAGAAAAATATCTGACCTTTGAAAACGCGCGCGGGAGGGAGGGAGTGAGAGGCAGACGAGCCGATTGTTAAGCAGCTTTATTGAGTCGATCCGCGTCAGCACTCGATCCCTGGTTGTTGGCTTTTGAGTGCAAAGAAGGAAGAGGCCTACTTTCCCGCCAGCTGCTCGTAGAGTTTGGGCACATAGTCGTCCCACTGGGCCTGGTAGCAGGTGGCGGCCACGGGCGCGTCCAGCCCGTACTTGCGGCGGAAGGCGCCGACGCGGAACTTGCCGCGGCCGTCGCTCGAGCGGTTGGTGAGGACGCGCTCGCTGCACGACAGCGCCCCTGGCTGGCAGTACACCAGCCACACGTAGCGATGGAGACCTGCGCGCACCAAACGCCGTCACTGGCCTGCACAGCACAGCGCGCGCGCGCTTGCCATTTTCCAAAACTTGGATTCCATTTTCTTCCAACTTTTAGTTTGGAATTGCGTCACCTGTTCCCTCAGGAGGACCGGAACCAACGTAGTCGGACAAGGCGACACCAGAAGACACGTCGTTTCCTTTCATGTTGACCACAAGGAAGTGATGCCACTCTCTAACAAAGACAACGACGACACGTTCATGTGCACTTGTTTTGACAAGGTGTGCGTGAACACAATGCAATTTGTCAAGCAAACCGGACCTTTTTCATTTTTAATCAAACATGAAAAGGTGATTTTTTTTTTTTTTTTTTTAATTGTTATGCTCATGACAAATTCCAATTAAAAAAAAAAAATGTTGATTAACTTTTATGTGAAAATGTAATATTTTTTACTTTGAAAATGTAAATGTGAAAATTGGAGAAGGGGAATTCATGTTTAAAAAAATGTAAACGTGAAAGAAATTGTGTATTTTTCTACTTTAACAAATGTTATTGTGAAAATGCGGCAACAAACAAATTAAAAATGTCAATGTGAAAATTGGGAAAGTTTTTGAAAAATGCAAACTTGGAACACCTTGAATATGCAAAAATCACAAACAATGAATGGTAAACATTTTCAATTAAAAAAAAACAACTAGCCAAGAAAAAGTGGCAACAAAGTTGAATAAAAAAAAAGTTTAGTGGGAACATTTGGTAACACTAGTTAAAAAAAGTATATCAACTTCGACATATAGAGTTGGGGAACAATTTGACGTTAAAATATATGTAAGGTAGAAAATTGGTGGCACTTTTTTTTGTTTCAAAGTAAATGTTTTTCTCAGTGTATTAGCGGCGTGACCTGAATTTGGGGGTTTTCCTGCTCGGGGCATCCGGGTCGGTCAGGACTAAAGTGTAAAGTTTGCTAGGGTCGCATCCCTCCCACTCGATGCACGTGGGCCGGTTCTGGACCTGGAGGGTGGGGCGGGGGGATGTTAAAGGTCAGCGACATTTGAAGTGGAGAAGTAAACCTAAAAAAAAAAAAAAGGCATTTTTTTCCTAACCCTTATCTGGTGTTCGTATTTTTGTTACTCGCTTCAGTTTTGGGTTTTCAAAACAACACAGTCAAATCCTTTTCTGTTCAAATACTCAACAGGTGTATACTGCATCCCCATTGTAAGTCATGTGAACAGCAATAATGAATATTTGCCCTTTACCTTTGTTAGATCACATTTATGAATTCATGTGTTATTCCTTTTTTAAATAACAAAATGTAATGACAGAGAGCAAATCCCATAACAGTGCGTTATCACCATGAGGAGAAGGTTTCAGTTGTGCCTTGGTTGGCCATTTTTCTTTTGATAAAAACTGAACGTGGATCCCTGCAGACCCGAACACCACACAAGGGTTAAATAAAACAGGACATGCTGGAGACACCATGACTGTGTAGAGAAATTGAAAACGTCAAAGAAAACACCTCTTGATCTACGTCCTGGTTCGCACTTATGTTGAATGAATATGAGCCGGTGTGCCTTCGAACATGTTCTCGCCTTTCCCAAATGAAGACTTTGAACGCCCATTTTCTGCTACAACTAGCAACTCGACTCGGCTAGGCTATGCTAATGTAGCTAACCTGCGTGGGCGTCAGCACTTTGCCCAACTCGTCGATCTCCACGGAGCCGTATTTGACGGCCAGAGGCCGGCCGGGCTTGTCGTCCACCTCATGGAGCTGGAGTGGGCCGCTCCACTGGTTCACATCCACGGGCATGTCGACTGGACGGAGTCGCTAACTTGCTCGCTCACAACAGCTACTGCTTGTTTGGATTCGACAAGGCAATGGAACGTTCACTGCCCAGCACTCAAGATGGAATTTATATGAACGCCTCTGCAGCATACGCCACAATATGCTTCCCTCACTTTGGATTCTATTTCTTGACCACTGTATATATCATGACCAACTTTCATCCATAATCTCCCGTCAATCCATATTTACAATCATGGGAATTTTCTTTTAAAACCAACGTTCCTCAGGACTCCCACTACATTTGAATGTCACAAACACGAGCAATGGAAGAAAATGGCCACGGGAGGGCACTTAAATTAGAATCGCTGCTTAATGTGATCGTCACTCAAATGTCACCCAACCCAAGTGATTCCTTCTTTGGCAGCAATGAACTGAACAAGGACAGACGAGAGAATCGAATTTACAGTGTCGTTTTTAATGTTCCGTTCTTTAATAGCAGCCAAGTAGCTCAATTGAGCTCCCTGTGTGGAGTTTGCATGTTCTCCCCGTACCTGCCTGCGTGGCTTTTCTCCGGGTACTCCGGTTTCCTCCCACATTCCCAAGACATGCATGGTAAGTTGATTGGACACTCTAAATTGCCCCTAGGTGTGATTGCGAGTGCGGATGTTTGTTTGTCTCTGTGTGCCCTGCGATTGGTTGGCAACCAATTCAGGGTGTCCCCCCGCCTACTGCCCGAAGACAGCTGGGGTAGGCTCCGGCACGACCGCGACCCTTGTGAGGAGAAGCGGTAGAGATAACGGATGGATGAAAGTTGCTGTTGTTGTTTCGGAGCGTTTGTGGAATTGGGTTGGAAATATCGCCATCTCCTGGTTAGTATGAGAAATACCGTCTGTGACAACTTCCGGGAAAAAATCTAAATCAAAATGTTTTTAGACTTTTCCTCACTCGTTCCAGACAACAAACTCGGAAATCAAGCTGTATTTCAATTTTGGTGTTCGTATTTTAAAATGAAAATAAAATCACCAGTCGCTTTCCGACGGACACGGACCGTTGAGTTTTTTTGCAATAAAGACTGTTTGATTAAAAAAAAAAAACGGAAAACAGGATCGAGGAGTACTTTTGTCTTGGCTTGTTTTTTTTTTAACAGTGGAGTCCTCCTTGCCTTGGATTGGACGACGTCCGTTTGACGTCACAACGTCGCCTGCGTAAACCCGGTTCACACTCCTTACCAGTAGGTTGCGGTAATGCACTTGACGGTTACTTGCCAACCGCCATAGAACTCAATTAGAAGAAGACTTCGTCTGCGTGACGTAAACGAGTTTGAGGAAATTGGCGGGGGAATCAGTCGTGCTTGACGAAAACACCAACTGGACGCTCTTCCGCTTGGGTTTGATATCGGCAACAAAGTCGTTCCAAGTGTGCCTGGTACAAGACGAAGCTTGAGCCATGAATGGAAATGACCCCAACGGCGACGTGGAGGAGCTTGTGGACAAGCTGGACAAGTAAGTTAACGTTAGCATCGTCTGCCACAACAGGTTATGTACAGCGAGTGAGGGAAGACAAGAGGGCAGTCGACGTTAGAGAGGAGAATACTCAGGACGATGCAAAGGGATGTCCCGCTTTGGCCACCCCTAATGGGACAGACAACTCCATAGGAAAAGAAGAAGAAGAAGAAGAAGACAACAACAGGAAATCGAAGTTCACAGCCATAGGCGGGTGAAGCTCCGTGAAGCGTTGAGGCTTTCCCTCCGGTTGTGCTTTGGGGCTTAAGTGAAAGCAACATTAGGTCGGGACGTGAAAACAAAAGTAACACCCAGCCCCCCCCCCCCCCCCCCCCACAAGTTCAAAGTCACCGGAAAGAGCTGCAATAAAGGAACAAACGATGTTTAAATTATGTCCATAAGTTAAGACGAAGGGAAGTTAGGACATTTTAAATGGGCGTCACGGCGGTCGACTGGTTAGCACACCCGCCTCAGTGCAGAGGTTGTGGGTGCGAATCCGGCCCGGCCTTCCTCTTCCTGCGTGTTGTTTGCATGTTCTCCCCGTGCCTGTTTCGGTTTGCTCCCACATTCCATAAACATGCATGGTAGATTGATTAATTAAATGCTCTAAATTGCCCCTAGGTGTGATTGTTAGTGTGAATGGTTGTTTGTCTATGTGTGCCCTGCAATTGGCCTGGCAACCAGTTTAAAAGGTTTGTGACCGACAGAGCTTCTGGGCATTCCGTCCCGGGGGCGCAACGCTCCGTCTCGGACGGACGCCCGTTTTTGGGACGCAAGCAAAGGCAGGACAAGTTTTAACAAAGGCAAGGGCGGAGGTGGATTTTAGTCGGTCCAGGTTCATCTCAACCTACTCGGCGAAATGGGCAAACAACAAAAATTGCCTCTGAATGCTTCTCGCGCGCCACTGGTTACCCAACTGCGCGTACTTACTTGCATTGGGAACGCCCCGGCGGGAATGCTGTGCACTGCACATGGAGGGGAGAAGAAGAAGAAGAAGAAAAAGGAGCGCTGGCGTTTGACCGTGGGAAATTTGAAACCCGAACGCCACAGCCGCTTCATTCGCGCACACCGGAGAGGCGAGGGGCTTTGCTTGGTAGTAGACGACGACCGGCAAAACAAAAAGAAAAGGTTTCGACATTGCAATCGAGTGATCAACACTGTGCTAAAACTAACGCAAACAATATTGCTGTCTTGGTAAAGTTCAACAGCTGTTGTGTTTTGGGGGCGTCGGAAGATATGAACCCGATCATGAGGGTGGCTCGTTTTTCTTTTGGAGCCACTCACCAGCAGGGACACGCATACACTTGCTATTGGATAGCACAAGTTAGCTTGTCCTATAACACCGTAGAATGCATAATAAGTTCCAGCATAGCAGCGGGCTTTGTTCGATGTCTGACTTTGTTGGTGTCCTCCCAGGTTTTTGTCCATGGAGAAGGAGGACGAGGACAAAATGGAAGTCTACCAAAGGTAACCAAGCGCCACGTTTTCTAAGGCAGTGCTACCTTGACTTGCTCAGAATTTTGGGGAGTTGCAAGCCAACGTTTGACTTCACATTCAACGCATGCATGCTAGTAGAACTTTGGGTCTGCAACTGGTGTCACCCCGGGGCCCGCGTTTTCTTGACAATTGTCAAAACTCATTTTTGTCGCTAGGCCACGTCACACTTTTGGTGTCCCTCCGAGGGCCGTCGCAACTGTGAACCCGTATAAACGTACGCTTGCCTTATATCAACACGTTTCCGCAACAAATTGATGGATAACAAGTTTTGAAATCATCAGCCAGTGAATAGTTTGTTCAACTATTTTTCAATTTATTTGAACCCATTAAGGACGGGAGCGCATAATCGCGTTTGGTTGGAGCGCTGTTGCGTCTTTCTCCCTTTAAAGAGAAGTCAACGCAAACATTTTTTTTTCCCCGAGAATATGTTCTATGCAAGCCCACTAGTTGAAACAAGGTATTCTGATTAGCATTGCCTTTGTGGAATAAGAGTTCATCCACTCGTTTCTAGCCATCTCCGGGGGTGGCCGTTTTGTCACCGACTGAAAATGACATCACAATTGCTCAGGTAACGGCCGATCACAGCTGACCTGTTTTCTGAAGCCGAGCCGTTGTCATTATCGAATCGCTATCCAGATATGAACATTCAAGATTGAAAATTAAGACGATATCAGTCAACTGTGTGGATTTTCTTTCCACTTTCGCGCTGCGCGTACAGCTCGGGCCAAGCAGCTACGTTTTGTACGTCCTTTCAAGTGGACCTTTTGTACCTCCTTTGAAGATTGCCAAAACCAGAGGTGGGCATGGCATTGCGTCAGACTGTCAGTCCGTCACTGACGGGCGGCCGTTTTTCTGACACTTTTGAAAAACAACAGAGCAAGTACTGACAGAAGTGGATTTTCGTCCGTCATTGTATCGGATGACGAAGCAACGAAATTGAGTCAAAGGCCCACCTCTGCTAATGACAATCAATCTGACGGAGGGAGGGAAAGACACAAATCCAAGATAGCGCGAGACACGGTGCAACTCTAGTAGATGTACAACATGTTAAAATGCCGCTTGAACATCCTATGCGCCCCCCCCCCCCCCCCCCGCCTGACACGTTACTCTCCACTAGAGGCCACCGACGCACATCGTGTTGACGGACATCGAGTGCATGTTAGCGCTGCGTGTGCCTTTATGACAGCATACGCGGACGGATGAGGGCGCTAATCCGGACTGCCGGCGTGTCCGTCGGTGTTTGAGTTGCAGCTGAGCCGAAGCTTTGGTGCGGTGGATCCTCCGCATCTTTGATGTGATGATGTCACATGTTAGTGATGTCACGAGTTCACGATGTCACGTGCGGTCGGGCGCTCGAGAGCGGCGCTGCTGACTTTCCTTTGTTTGCAGACACGTCCGAGACGGAAAAGATGCGGCCCGACAGGGAGAGATGAGCGGAGCTCTGGAGCACTTCAAGATGGCCTACAACATTCACCACAGTGACAAGCTGCTGAAGCGAATCAGGAAGATTGAGGAGTTTTTGGCACAGAATCTGGAGGACGACGACGATGACGACGAGTATGTGGACGTGAAGAAGAGTGGTCTAAAGCTGTACAAGGAGCTCTACGACAAACTGTATGACTACCAAAGGAACGGCGTAGCCTTTTTGTACAGCCTCTACAGGGACGGGCGCAAAGGTGGAATTCTGGCAGATGACATGGGTCTGGGCAAAACCATCCAGGTCATTTCCTTCCTGTCGGCAATGTATGACAACGAGCTGGTCAAGCACACTATGCTGGTCATGCCCACCTCGCTCATCACCAACTGGACCAAGGAGTTTAACAAATGGACTCCCGGCATGCGGGTCAAAGAGTTTCACGGCGCCAGCAAGGCCGAGCGGACCAAGAACCTGGAGAAGGTCCAGAGGAGGACTGGCGTGATCATCACCACGTACGCCATGCTCATGAACAACTGGCAGCAGCTGTCGTCCTACCAGGGCCGAGAGTTCAAATGGGACTACGTGATCCTGGACGAGGCCCACAAGATCAAGACCAGCACCACCAAAACGGCCAAGTGCGCCTCCGCCGTCCCGTCCAAAAACCGGGTGCTGCTCACCGGCACGCCCGTCCAAAACAATCTCCGAGAGATGTGGGCTCTGTTCGACTTTGCCTGTCAAGGAACTCTGCTGGGCACGGCCAAAACCTTCAAGATGCAGTATGAAAACCCTATCACTCGCGCCCGGGAGAAGGATGCCACTCCGGGAGAGAAGGCCCTCGGGTCCAGGATGTCGGAGAACCTCATGGCCATCATCCAACCCTACTTCCTGCGCAGGACAAAGGCCGAAGTGCAGAGGAACAAAGACGAGGAGAGGCGAGATGCCGGCCAGGCTCGGAGTGCGGAGAAAAGGAAGGAGAAGGAATCCGAGGAGCGGAAGGACTTTGGGGCTATCGTGCCCACACTGACCAGGAAAAATGACCTGATCGTGTGGACGTACCTCAGTGAAATCCAGGAGGACATCTACTGGAAGTTCATTTCCCTGGAACACATCAAGGAGCTGCTCTCGACGTCCAGGTCGCCTCTCGCCGAGCTGACCATTCTCAAGAAGTTGTGCGACCACCCCAGGCTTCTCTCTGCCCGAGCCACCTCCACCTTGGGTCTCAGGGAGGCTCGGCAGAGCGACGACGACGACGATCACGGTACGGCAAGTCAGAGTATCGCCAACGTTCCCGATGACACTTTGATTGCCGAGTCCGGCAAACTGGCTTTTCTGGTCGCTCTCCTCAAGCGTCTCCGGGATGAAGGTCACCGCACGCTGGTCTTTGCCCACTACAGGATGGTGCTGGACATCCTCCAGCGCATCCTGAAGAACCAAGGATTCAAAGTCCTGCGTCTGGATGGCACCGTTACGCAGGTGGCGGAGCGGGAGCGACTAATCACCCTTTTCCAGACGGACAACGGCTACTCGGTCTTCCTTCTCACCACCCAAGTCGGCGGCGTCGGCATCACCCTGACGGCGGCCGACAGGGTGGTCATCTATGATCCCAGCTGGAACCCGGCCACCGACGCCCAGGCGGTGGACAGGGCGTACCGCATCGGCCAGACGAAGAACGTGGTCATCTACCGACTTATCACGTGCGGCACGGTGGAGGAGAAGATCTACAGACGGCAGGTCTTCAAGGACTCGCTGATCCGGCAGACCACCGGTGACAAGAAGAACCCTTTCCGCTACTTCAGCAAGCAGGAGCTGCGGGAGCTCTTCAGCCTGGAGGACACCAGGTCCTCTTCCACACAGCTGCTTCTGCAGTCTCTGCACGCCAAACACCGAAGCACCGACCCCGACCTGGACATGCACCTCGCCCACCTCCACACCATGGACATGTTCGGAATCTCCGATCACGACCTCATGTTTTCCCTCAACGTGGACCTCGACGAGGCCCCGGAGGACCAAGAAGAGCAACAGTACATCGAAGGGCGGGTCCAAAAGGCCCAGGAGCTGGTGAAGGCTGAGTCGGATATGCACGTGCAGTTTGCGACCGTCTTGGAGTCCGGCACCGAGCCAGCGTGGAGGCGAAAGTCGGCGAGTGAGCGCGAAGAACCGTTGAAGGAGAAGAAGACGACAAGCAAGCCCAGATCCCGTCTCACGTGCTTGCCGCGCCACAGCAATACGTCGCCGGCCCGGGTGGACCTGGACCGATCCAGTGACAGCAAGGAGGGCGGCCTTCGGGCGCCCAACAGCCCAATCGATCTCACCGGGGAAGAAAGCCCACCCCTAGAAAATCAAGAAAGCCTCATAGAACCCACTCAGACTTCCCCGAAGCGGGAAGAGAGTCAGGAGTTTACCTTTCAGGGAGGAGGAGCTAAGGGAAGCGTGAACGCTAGAGGTGGTGCTGATGACGGAGAAGTGAAAGACTTTTTAACGGAAGTAAAGTCAGCTCCTCCAGATGCTTCTACGCACGTCGGCGACAACGAAGACTTGAAGTGCAACAACTCAAACTTGGATGGGAGTCTGATAACAGCCCACCAGAGCAAAACGCCGTCCGTCCTGCAGTCGTCCACATCCGGCTTGAGGGTGGACTCCTGGTGCAGCGGCTCAGAACTGATGGAAGGGAACTTCAACCTACAGCTGGAGGAGAGCGAGCTCTCCTACCGGGACGAAGAGAAGAAGCGTCAGTCACAACTGCGGCTAGAGGAGAGCGACATCCTGCACCAGGATGAGGAGGAGGGCAAGCTCCTGTCGCCAATTCGGCTGGACGAGGAGAGCGACATCCTGCACCAGGATGAGGAGGAGGAGGAGGAGGAGAAGAAGCTGCTGTCACAGCTTCAGATATCAGGAACCTTCGACGTCGGCAAGTCCTTGACGGAGAGGCAGCTCGAACTCAGCGTCAAGTCCCACGTCTCCGAGATGGACGAGTCCGCTATCGGCGCGACCAAGAGGAGGAAGATGATAGTGCCCATCATTTATGACAGTGAAGAAGAAGTAGAGGAGGTGGAGGAGGTCGTGCCACAGTCGTCGGTGGCTGCGTTCAACAATTTACCGCTGCGTGGATCGTCCACGCCAAAATCCTCACCGCTCATCGGCTCTAGAAAGAGCGGCCGGGGAAACGTGTCTGTGGCGTCACGCCGCTCCCTCGTTCGCTCTAGCCTCCGAGACCACCAAAAGGTTTCGGCGAGGTCTTCGGATGAGGAGGAAGACATGAGCGCTCAGATGGACAATACCACCGGAGAGACTCTAAACTCGGATGAAGAAGTCGTCGAAGAAGAAGAAGTTGAGGAGGAGGAGGAGGAGGAGGAGGAGGAGGAGGTGGTGGTGGTGGATGCGGATGCCCAAAGTAGAAACTTGGAAGCGTCAACCAGCGAGCCCGAACTGACGTCCTCCGAGAGGATCGAGCAGTGCGCCGCCAAGGCGGCGGCGGCGGAGTGTGTCGATGCCTATGAGTCGCTGGTGACGCGAGGCCGCGAGTCGTTCAACCGAGGCAAACTCAACGAAGCTCTGGATTTCTTTCTCAAGGCTATTGATATCAGGCCCGGAGACCCTGAAATCCAGTTCTTGACCATCCAGCTGTACCGGCAGCTCAATCCTTCATAATCGAACTCGCCTAAGAACTCTGATGTGTTCAAATGTTCAGTACATTTTTGCTGTTTTAGTTGGTCTCAAACCATTGCAGCACTGGCTGCTATTCCTGATCACTGATCACAAAAAAAAAATAAAAAACTTTTGTATTGTTCAAACTATAGTCTCGTTGTTCTTGAAAATCGTGAAGGGTCCGAGAACTATCCGCATTCCAAATACAGAGGACCACTGGATGCTAGCGGTTTGCCACTCACAGATTCACCAATTTATGGATTTGGTTTTCGGTTTCTTGAAGCAGAAGTAAGACAAACTTTTTTCTTTCTTTCTAGAATATGTTCTATGCCGGCCCACTAGTTGAAACAAGGCATTCTGATGAATATTGAGTTTGTGGAATATGAGTTAAGCAGCAAAATACACCCGTTTTTAGCCATCTCAAGGGCCGGCCATTTTGTTTCTTGCTGTCGATTGAAAATGACATCACAGTTGCTCAGGGCTCAGGTAACGTAATGTGTTTCCCCTGAACAGTAATTCTCATATGGTAATATCATTGAATTATAAAGAATATGGAGTGATTTATAATTCAGGAAGTATTTGGCTTTGGATAGAACTAGAAGCGCTTCTAGATAGTTTGGTATGGTGGTTTCCAGCAAATTTTGTCGTCAATAAGTACCCCTCGAAATGTACTAAGAATTTGTCTTGTTTATTTAAATGTATGTTTTACCTAGGTGACAATTGACAACAGACTAATTGTTTCTTAGTAAACGTGTACTTCCAATGAAAATACAAACAAAGAATCCGTTGCAAGGGGGATAGGAAATCTTATTTTGAAGACGCGTTCGGCAATGCTCGGGAAAGTGTGTTTGAAGAAGGGGTGTTTGCTCGGCTCTTGTCGGAGAAAATGAACGTGACGTCACATCAGGACCGGTTGTCGTCGTCGTCGTGTATTGGTTCGCCGGGCGAACGGTCGCCGAGGGGCACGTTTGTTTTTGCCTTCGGACAGACGCCAAAGGCCGCCAGGACGCGACGGAACGAACAGAAGAAGTCCCAAGAAACACCACGGGAGCTCGCGTCCACGTCAAAATCGCGCGCTCTGGATTGTTATAGGAGAGGGGGCGGGGGGGTTCTTCGTTCGGACGCAAACGTCGGTTCTTTCCGGAGAAGCCGAAGGTGACGTCACTTCGGTGGAACGCTGTCGAAGTGTGTTGGTTCGCGGGTCAAACGACCGGTTTGGTCCGCTTTCGAACGGACGCCCAAAGGCAACCGGGACGAAACCGCCCTGCTTGGACTCGAATGGCCACGCCGAGGGAGAACACGGCTGGGGGCGGCTGAAAAGTAAGCGACGCGCGGGCTCCCAGCGGCCGCCGACATTTCACGAAGAAGAAGGAAGAGGAGGTCGAGTCCGAAAGACGAATATGATGATGATGATGATGATGATGATGGCCGCGACTGGACCAAGACTAAAGCTGCTGGAAATCTGTTATTTTCTGCTTCTGATGACCGGATGTGGAGAAAGTGGAGGTGAGGACGGGGCGGAAGTGGACTGCGCTCACTCATGGCTGCTTTACACACACACACACACACACACACACACACACACACACACACACACACACACACACACACACACACGCCAGCAAGCAAGCCGCCCAGCGAGGTGAGAGCTTCTCGAATCTTCTTGGATGCTTAACTTCTCTCCGTTCATTTTGGATGTTTTTCATCCACCAGGAACATCTTTGCGAACAACTGGTTTGTCCGTGACGTGCGGCACCAACACACACAAATGCTTTGGTGTGCTAATAAGGCAGCATACACAAGCGGTTGACAATGTCAACATGTCAACACGAACACAAAGCACAAGCACGTGTGGCTTGCGCCCTTGGAATTTCCATTTGCACTCGTGGATGCAGCAAATCACTGACAATACACTTGACAATTTGGCAGCGGTGTAGTCCAACATCAGCCGAACATTATTATGTCATTATTATCAGACACAAATGCTGCAGCTCATCTTCCGTACTTTGCTAATGTTTTTGGGCTCAAATCTGCTCCAAAACTGAGCGAATGAGAACAAGGGCGTTGTTATTGTTGTCGGTTTGTCATTTAGTTTGGGTTTTTTCATCATAGTTCGTTTTTTATTTGGTTTAGACTTTGTTTTTTAATTCACCTAGTTTGAAATCGTATTTAGTTTAGACTTTGCTTTTTAATTCACCTAGTTTGAAATCGTATTTAGTTTAGTTCGTTTTAATTAGTGATGCTTTGATTTCCGTGCAAAAGTACGCGATCAATGTGTTTCGTTGCCGATCAGCCGCAGGTTTATTGCCACGTGCGCAGCTAAATGAGACAATTCTTCTCTGGGCATCAAACGGCAAAGGCACAGACCCTCGCCCCACCCGCACCCCCGGCCCCCAAAAAGTCGAACCTGCAACTCCATTTGAATCCAAAAGACACCCCTTTGAGCACCGCACTTGGCCTCAAAATGACAACGTTGGCGTTAGCCCACTGTCGTTCTCAGAGAAGGAGCCGAGACAGGCCCGCTCAGACAACTTGGTCTTTAAGCAGCTTAGCTTAGCTTAGCTTAGCTTATCTTTGCATATTTTAGCACCGCCTCACGCCTGGCAGGAGGTCAATGCTCTGTGTGTGTGTGTGTGTGTTGTGTTGTGTAACAATGTGTGTAGTTTGTGTGTGTGCTGGCTGAGCAAAGATGCTAATTGTGCTTTTGTTGGAGTCATTCAGAGTCCCAGCAGACGCGGCATCTGTCCTCCTATCAGCTGACGGTGCCTCGGCCAATCGGAGGCCGACCGAGGCCGGACGCCGATGGCTCGCCGCCCAATCAGGTGCAGAGATTTGACTCGTTTGTTGGCGTGTGTGTGCGCGCGTGCGTGCGCGAGGGACTGCGTGGCCTCTGAGCTCGGGAGCGCTCGGTCAGCAGACGCGGCCACATCCCGTCTCGCTTCCTGTCATTCCAACAACGACTTTCTGTCTGCAAGTTGTCGACGACGATGATGATGATGACGGTGACCATGAATATTTGACAGCACGACGTCATTGGCAGCCTTTCGCTTGCTTCTACGGGAGGGAGGATCTGCTATCTTCTTTCTGATTGGACATGACACACACATTCAGACGTACATCCACCAAATGGTCACACTTAACAACACACTCGTGCGAACACGCACAGACGCGCACACATGACAGACACACAGTCACACACAACAGAGACTCGTCCATCCACGCACACGTATAAAATAATGCTGCGTCAGCGTTTCCGCACGTAGCACATGCGGCATGAAGGATTGTGTTTTTCTGAATGCGTGCGTGCGTGCGTGTGTGTGAGAGATGTTGCGTGTAGTGATGAAGTGATACGTTTTTTTTTCAGGGCCAATACTGATTATTGGTAGTCAGGGAATCCGATAATCGATATTTGAAGCCGATTTTACTACACAGAAAAAAAAGGAGAAAGTTGGCGTCAAATTTTGTAATAATAAAACGGCCAGTTTCAAATGCCTTTAAGTACATTTTTATGAAACAGCTTTTGTGATTTGCTTTGCTTGTTAACATTATCTAGATCTGAGAAAATGGACAAGTCAGTTTTAAAATGTGAACAAAAGGTACGGCTGTTATGAAATGCGCTATATAGATAAAATTGTATTGTATTGTCTTATAAAGCTCAATGAAAACATACAATTGTATATCGCCTTAAAGTTTACAACCGTAAGAGTTTTACCCCAATTCGATGGACTGTAACACAAATGTTCGTCTTCCACATATCACTTATTGTCTTTGTTTCAAAGTTGAAAAACCAAAAAGTGCATCCTCAACAAAAAAGGCAGATGCCGATAATGGCCAAATATCGGCCTCGATAATCGGCCCGTCTCTATTTACGGGACACGTTCACACACTCAGGACGTTGTAACGAAGTCATCATGACGGAGACGGAAAGTCCAACACAAAATGGCCTCCGTGCACGTGCGCTCATGTGATCTGGTTTTCCTGGTGAATAAAAACACGTGCGTGTGTGCGTGTCATTTCCCGCCGCAGGTGTCGTACGTCATCGACGTGTCGGGACGTCGCCACGTGGTTCATCTGGAGCGGAACCGGTGAGTCGGCCTGTTGCGAAACACAATTGTGGGCTTTGTGTCAGGACTCTTTCAAGTGAGTAATCCAAATTGGGGGGGACTTTTTAAAAAAATTTTTTTTTATTCAAAAGATCAAATTTCTTTACAAAAATGTCAATATTCCAAAAATATCAGGCATATTTTTGGACCAAATGTTTCTGACAATGACTTTTTTCTTTTTTTTTGGGGTCATTTTTCCACAGAAAAAAAGTTGTGTTTTTCCTTGTGGGGCCGCATAGAGCACATTATTATCAAGAACATTTTCGAATCTTGAATCTCTCTATAACAAATGACTTTTGTGCGCTTTTTCTGCCGCCATCTCGTCCGAGACGCCTTAGCGCTCAGCGCAGCAATACGAGCGGCCGGCGTGTGGCCGCCACACGCGTTTTATCAGCATGTTCCCGCTAAGCGCTGATAAAAAGCGTCACAAGAGATTGTTAGCTCCGTCGTGCCGACCTCCAAGTTGAGGTTGTTTTTTTTTTTTTTTTGGTCCGTCTCCATTCAAACAAGCGAACGGCGTCAACTATGGTGGCGCCGCGCCGCACGTCATGTGACCTTGTGGCCGTTGTGCTTTTCAGGGGGCTGCTGTCCGCCGACTTCAAAGTCTTTACGTACGCGCGCGACGGGCAAATGGTCACGACGGCGCCGGCCGTCCAGGTACGCACGCGCGCACGTTACACGCCAACGCGCCTACACACGCGCGCACACACATTGGTTAAGAGCATCCAGCCAATGACAAATAAAAAGGCCCACACACTCAGGCTTCCAAGCGCACGTTACACACCCACACACGCACCACTTCCTGTATGGTTCCACTTGTGCCTCCTGCTGCTGGTCACTTATTGCTCCGTCTTCGCGTGTGTGCGTAGAATCACTGTCATTATCAGGGCTTTGTCGACGGCATGCAGGGATCGTCGGTGGCCGTCAGCGTTTGTAATGGCCTCAGGTAGGACGCGCACGTGCGAACACGCGCACAGACGCACGCCTGCATTTGCCGTTTGTTGTGCATATTTTTGTCAACTTGAGTTTTCCCATAATTGCGCTCATCTCCCGCCACGCGGCAGAGGCGTGCTGCATCTCGACGACGACAGCTACGCCATCGAGCCTCTAGACTCCGCCCCCGAACAGCACCTGCTGTACCGCCTACAGGATGTGACATCACAGCCTCGCGGATGCGGGACGCCGCATCACCACCACGCTCGCAACCACACCCAAAATGTGCACTTAGGACGCCCCTGGGAGAGCCACCAGCGCGCCAGGGTGACCGCACGCACGCACGCACGCACGCACGCACACATGCTGACACTCCTGCACACACTGAACATTCACCACGTGTGTGCGCTTTCCAGGTGAAGCGAGATGTTCTCCATCGCACACACTACGTGGAACTGCTGCTGGTGGTGGACAATGACAGGGTGACACACACACGCGCAGGCACACGCACGCACGCACGCACGCACACACACACACACACACACACACACACACACACACACACTTTGGCAAGGGCATCACGTGCGATTGTTCCTTCCACCAGTACAACGCCATGAGCAGGAACGACAGTGCAGTGCGGGAGCAGATGGTTCATCTGGCGAACATCATCGACGGCGTGAGTAGATGTGTGCGCGCCCGCACGCACGCACGCACGCACGCGCGCGCACTGAATGCTTTTTGTGTGCGTGCGCAGATCTACACGCAGCTGAATGTGCGCGTGGTGCTGGTGGGCCTGGAGATCTGGACCAAGCAGAACCTGATCAACACAGAAGGGGGCGCCGGCGAGGTGCTCAGTCGCTTCACCCAGTGGAGGGAGAAGGAACTGCTGCCTCGTCGGCGACACGACTCGGCGCAGCTCATCTTGTGAGTGCAAATGCCCGCGCCGAGGATGACGACGATGATGATGATGATGATGACCATGGTGATGGTGATGCAGGACAAAGAGTTTCGGCGACACGGCGGGCATGGCGTTTGTCGCCACCGTGTGTTCGCGAAGCCACGGTGGCGGAATTAACGCGGTACGTATGTGCAAATACGTTGGGATGATTTGATTCATTTTTTACTTTGATCACGCACATAACACACACACTTGCATGGAATGGCATACATACAGGTGACACACACACACGTGCAGCTAACAAACACGTCCGACGTACAAGACGTACAAATAGCACACGCGCGCGTGCCGGCGAGGCGTACATTCAGGTCAACAACACATACACGCACGCTAGTAACACACGTAGTGGTAACACGCACACGCGTACAAATAACACAAAGACATTGAACTAGCGCAAATACAGACAGGCAACTAGCACGTGTGCTGGTAACACTTACTGTTAAGCCTTTGTGTGCGCGTTCACAAACACAGTTCACCAACCAGAACGTGATGGCCTTCGCCTCCATCGTGGCTCACGAGCTGGGTCACAACCTGGGCATGAACCACGACGACAGCCGTGCCTGCAGCTGCCCCACGCAAGCGTGCATCATGAAGTCCGGCGCCACGTAAGACGCGCGCGCGAGCGGGCGACGGATGGCACGGCGTGACAGACGATGTGGCGTTGCGGCTTCAGAGGTTCCCGAAACTTCAGCAGCTGCAGCGCCGACGACTTTGAGAAGATGCTGCTGCACACGGGCGGCTCGTGTCTCCTCAACGTGCCGCGACCCGACGAGGCCTACAGCGCCCCCTACTGCGGAAACGGCCTGCTGGACTCGGGCGAGGACTGCGACTGCGGATCGCCACAGGTCTCGCCGCCGCTACTCGCCGCCGCTACTCGCCGCCGCTACTCGCCGCCGCTACTCGCCGCCGCTACTCGCCGTTACTGTGTCGGCATGTTACTGCGGGGCGCTGCGTCTCCGTCTGCGAGACCGCCAGCGCGCGCCTCTTGTCCCGTATACCGTGCCGGATGCGGTTGCGCTCGGGCCGGACGGACTATATGGCAGAAAACATTTTTTTTCGGACTTTCCCCTCTCCGGCAACCTCTTTAGTTTGCCGTTCCGTCGGCACTCTTTGAGAATCTGTAACTAGAGAGCCGTTCAACAATATGTGACGGACGCCTTTCAAGCAGTCCGCACTCAGCGGCGGAACGATAACAAGCAACACCATGAACTAGCTAGGAATGCGAGAGAGCAAAATAAACCCAATCAAGAGACCTTCACCTTCATCCTTTTCAAGTTGGGACGCTCGCCCGTAAGAATTCTTGTTATTTTGGCCACGTTCGCAAGATTGCTTGCGTCTTCGGTCCGGTGGCTGCGGCGCTCGTGAGCAGCAGCTCAGCTCACCCGCTAATGATAACGCACGTGTGTTTGTGCGTTCCACGCAACACTTCAAACGATCCGACGGCTCTGTTGCGTTGGTCCTTTTTCTTGCCTTTTTCTTCTTAGCCTGCCGACGCGCCTCGCGCGCGCGGGCTTCGTTTGGGCCGACCTTCCCTTGTCGCCTTCGGAGGCCGAGTAAGGGAAGGTTGCGAGAAACAATCAGCGGCTTGCGTGTGTATTTGTGACGGCAGGAGTGCGAGAGCGACCCCTGCTGCGACTTTGAGACGTGCAGACTGAAGCCAGGAGCCGAGTGCGCCACCGGCGAGTGCTGCTACGACTGTCGGGTACGCGAGTCCGCGCCCGCCGCAAATTGGGCCGCGGCGGCCGTCTGAAATGTGTGTGCGCGCCCGCAGTTCCGGCCCGGCGGCACGGTGTGTCGCGCCAGCACCGACGAGTGCGACCTGCCCGAGTTCTGCAACGGCTCCTCGTCCCTCTGTCAGAGCGACGTCTTTGTGCAGGTCGGTGCGGCTGCCCTGCGCGAAAATGTCTTGTGACCTTGCAAAGTTGCCTTGCCTTGCCTTGCCTTGCCTTGCGTTGATTCCCACGCGTGTGTAATCGCGTTGCTGCGCAAACGCGTGCGACTGCTGACGCGAGTGCCGACGCGAGTGCCGACGCGAGTGCTGACGCGAGTGCTGGTGTGTTCCAGAACGGTCATCTGTGTCGCAATCAGGAGGCCTACTGTTACAACGGCCGCTGTCAGCATGCCCAAGACCAGTGCAGGAGCATCTTTGGAGACAGTAAGTCACCCTGGGAAAAAAAACACACAAGACGAGAGCGACAGACAAGACAGATGCGCGCGCGCGCGCGCGCACGCGTGTGTGTGTTGCCACTGCGCAGAGGCCAAGATGGCGCCGGAGATCTGCTTCAAAGAGGTCAACAGCAAAGGCGATCGCTTTGGGAACTGTGGGTACCAAAACTATGGGTACAAAAAGTGTGAGAGCAGGTAAGCGGTACCGTCTCACACACACACATGCGGAGAGAGCGAGGCAGGAAAAGTGAGAGAAAATCAGAGCACAGGGAGGGAGGGAGGGAGGGTCAAAGAGTCACCGGAGGCACGGGGTGTCCGAAAGATGGGAAAGGTGAGAAGAGAAGTTGGAGGGCAAAGAGAGAACAAAGACAAAAGGGACGAGAGCAAAAGATCAAGAGATGGCAAAGACGGCAAAGGGGAAAGTGGAAGGGAGATGAAAGAGGAAAAAAACGAGTGCAGAAATTGAAGAGAAGACAGAGAGAGGGAGGTGGAAGAGAAAGACAGACAGACAGACAGAGAGAGAGAGAGAGAGAGAGAGAGAGAGAGAGAGAGAAAATCAGTGAGTGAGAGGAAACGGATGGGAAAAGAAAGAAAGCGGGAAAGAGGTGAAAACAAGATGGCAAAGAGAGAGAGGAAAGATGCATGGGAGAGAGAAAGCATCACAGCACGAGAGATGGAAAGACCGAGAAAGGCCGAGAGAGCGAGACGGTGAAAAGAGCCAACCAAAGCACAGAAAGACAGGAGGAATGGAAGGAAAAAGGGAGGGGGAAGATAGGCAGAGTGGAAGGAGGGAGACAAAGAGAAAAGCGCGCTGCTGCTCTCTTTTGCTGCCATCCGTTGAACGCCCCCTCCCCCCCCACCGCATACTCCCCCGCCCCCCACAGGAACGCTTTGTGCGGGAAGCTTCAGTGCGCCAACGTGCAGGGCGTCAAAGCCTTCGGCATGGATCCGTCCATCATCAGCACGCCCATACGGGGCGCCGTGTGCTCCGGGGTGGACTTCATGCTGGGCTCGGACGTGCCCGACCCCGGCATGGTCAACCAGGGCACCAAGTGCGGCCGGGACAAGGTAAAGCCCGCGCGGGCGCCCGCCTGCCCGCACCGCGCTGACTTTGCCGCTCTCTGCGCACTGACTTTGCCGCTCTCTGCCGCCGTGGCGTTCAGGTGTGCCTCAACTTTGAGTGTCGCAGCGCCGACGTCCTCAATTTCGACTGCGACGCCGACGTCAAGTGTCACGCTCGCGGGGTGAGGACAAACTGTACGGTACAGCCGCTACGTCGCGTCGTGCTAACAATGTGATACCATGCAATACAACTTTATTTCTATAGCGCATGAGTTGCATGCAAAGTAAATGAGGAAGGGCCATTTGAGATCTGAGCGGTAACGGAACCAATTCATCTCAGGGCACCCTTGGATCAAAACATTGATGCCCTGACCGCCCCCCTCCTTTCTCTCTCTCTCTCTCTCTCCCTCCAAACTCTCGTTCGTCCCTCCCTGTCTTTGTCTCCTCCCGTGGGTCAGGTGTGCAACAACAACCGAAACTGTCACTGTCAGGCCGGCTGGGCTCCGCCCTCCTGTGAGCTGGCGGGTTACGGGGGGAGCGTGGACAGCGGGCCCACCTGGAACGGTAAGTACCTCCCAGCCAGCCAGCGGTGCAGCCCATCACATATGTCACCGTTCGGATCGGATCGCGGATTTTGAGTCACCCCAATTTCCTTTGGCCAATCCGTTTGGCGTTTTTAGTGCCGAGCGACGATCGAAACGACAGCGCCGACAATGGATCTCGTGCCCGCTGCAGCAAAGGGGCCGAGACGACTACATCGTGCATTTAATTGTATCGCGAAAAGCATCTGCGAGGTGGCGGCGAAGGTGGCGCGTGCGCGTGTAGGCTTCTTTCCACACACATACGCGACATGACACCCGCGCCGCCGACATTGCTGACTTGTTTGCTTGGCGCGGTGGGTCCTCTCCTCCCAGCCGGGGGAAAAGTCAACGTCATCGCAACACGTGACATAACGGACCGATCACGAGAGAGAATGCGCGCCGTGTCGTCCACGATTTGTGACGTGTGCGCGCCATGCGTTGCAGACCAACAGGTCTCACGGCCCAATGCCTCGGGCACGGGGTGCAAAGCGGCGGCAGGAAGGAGTAGGAAGGAGCCTTCAATGTCAACGCACGCATTTTGATTTATTTATTGATTTATTTTCACCGACCATTCTGCAGATCGCGCCCGGTCCGAACCGTCGTGCTTGATCCGTACGGATCAAAGATGATCGGTCGCACCCTCCCGATGTTTGCTAGTTACTACTCTGGGTTATTAGTGGTTGTCATCTCATGTGTGTGCGTGCGTCTGTCCTCCGCAGACAAAGACCGCTCACTGAGGGACGGTCTTCTGGTCTTCTTCTTCTTGCTCCTTCCTCTGTCCGCGCTGGCCGCCTTTGCCTTCCTGCGTAGGAAGCAGCTGCCGCAGCGCCTCGGCCTCACACGCAGGCGGCGCTCTCGGGCTTACCGGTGAGTCAGTCCCTGCCTCTTCAACTATCGGCAAAAAAACAAAACCCAGCCGTCGACGCTTCGAGATAACGCGGTTGGCGGCGCGGCTGAGCTTTGAGCACGTCCGAGCCGTGCCGACAAGATGCTAAGATGCTAAACCCCTACCCCCCCCGCGCCCCCCGCCCATTTTGGCCAGGCCGGACGGAACGGCGTCAGCCAATCCCGGAAGAGGACCGCCTCCTGGGGCTCAGCCGCCTCATGTTGCCCGCGGCAATGCCAACGACGTCCTCAGAGACGCGGTATGTACACGCAAAGAAGTGTGTGCCGCTAATTGTGTCATGACAAAGGCGTGTGTCTGTGCTGCTTGTCTTCTTTTAAAGGTGTGCCTGCGTTTAGTAGATGTGACATTGCAAAGATTTCTGTTGCCGTTTTGAAAGATGTGCGAATGCCTTCAGGGCTCAGATAATGACCAATCATGGCTCAGCTTCAGGAAACAGCTCAGCCGTGATTGGTTGAAAAATGTGTGTCCGTCTCATTAGTTGTGTTGCTTGAAAGATATGTGTGTCCCACTCGCTGCATCATTACAAAGCACGTTTTACGAATCGTAGCGTCGCAAAACTACTTGTGTGTGTCAAACGTGTGTTTCTAGTGGTGCTGTTACATCCGTGTGTTACTAGTTGTGTATTTAAAAAAGAACCGTGTATGTGACCGGTTGCGTTGTGTGTACGTCACCAGTCGTGTGGTCGGCCAAAACGTGTTCCTGCTTGTGCATTTGTGTTCATTTCATTCTGTTTTTGTCATCCAGCATAACAGTCAGCTTCTGCCACCACACGAGGTAAAACGAAAGCTTGACAACACTGCGCCCGCTCCACCTGATGCCGTTGCGTAGCTGTGTGTGTAACCGTGTGTTGTTTAGGTGGTGGAGACAAGCCGGAGCGCTACCTCGTACGCCGTGAGGCCGCCGCCGCCGCCTCTGTAAGCGTCGCCACTAACACGCGACGTAGCACGTGTGCCGTTTGAGCATAGTAGTTAGCATAGCAGCTAGCCTGCGTGGTTTTTTATTTTTTATTTTGCTTTTCATGTCAGAATGCTCAAATGTTAGCAAAGCCCTTAGCATCACAGCTGGCCTCTGCTTTCTTTCTGTGTGTCAGAAAGCCCAAGCCATCTGCCGCAGCTCAGCCCCTGATGCCTCAAAGACCCGCCCCTCCGCCACCCGTATAAGCACCTTCTTCCGTACCGGGATTCCGCACGGCCTCCTCCAGGCTTAGCCCCGCCTAGCTATGGCCAGGAAGCAGGAAACCTTTGACTCAGGCGGATCTGGACGGACCGACCGAAAAAAAGAACTTGCTAGAAACCGTCCAATCAGACGTGATGAATGTAAGCGGCGGCATCACATAAGCAGCCGGCGCTGTGAGGAAGGCTGGCTACCTAGTACTTGCTGGCTAACGGCTAATAGCAACCAGGCCCGACTGCAGCTTCTTTCTGATTGGCGGCTTTCAAGACAGCAAAATCGAAACCACTCTGGTAGGAGGGCGGGGACTGCCATTTTTTGGGTTTGTTTTGTGTTTGTTTTTTTTTTTATGTTTACGGCAGTGGTCCCCAACCTGGCACCAGACCACTGGTAGCGGCCCGCACAGAGAACGACTCCAGGAGGGGTAAACGATTGATCAAAATTAAATGAGTAAGTTAACTTGATGATCCATTAGGATGGATGGATTAGTTGTAATTGATTCATTTCAAGAACTCTGAAGTAAGGTAGCACTGTACGGTGGAACCTCGATTTAAGGCTAGGCAAGACAACTTTACTCAACCCTAACTCAATGTGTTTTCAAAGCGTTTAAAAACAAAGATTTTAAGACATTTAAGTGGTAGTTTGTCAAAGTTGGTAGTCAGAAACGCTAACGGAAGCCCGTTTCAAATTCTAGACGGACCGGCCTATAGGCGATGACAAAAAGGCGGATAGACTGTCGACGGAAGGGTACCCCGGCTCTGGGCGGAAGGCGATAAACGGACTGCCACCTTGTAGTCAAATGCCCAGCTCTGTCAGTTAGACCATCAGAAATCTGTTGTTCCGTCAGTTGGTCGCCCAAAAAAAAACGTCAGAAAAACGGACTAACAGTTCCTCACTGACTTCCGTCATTGGTCAGTCCGTCATTTTGAAAAGGTGTCCCCTCATCTGTCAGCAAAACGGGCATCCGTCAGTCTGACGGTCTGTTGATCTTGCCAGCAAACAACAGGATCTAATGGACTTGGCTTGCTCCACGTGGGCATTTTGAGTTCTCTGGATGTTGTCCGTTCAATCCGGAGTCCGCTGGTTCCGTCCGTTAAATCCAGGTTGGGGACCGCTGGTTTCCGGGAGGGAAGCTCTCTGGGCCACTCGTCTACACTGTCATTGGAATGTCGAATGTCTCAAAATGCTCTCTGGTTTGGTGCGGTTGCTTCGACGACATCGCTGACCTCGAATGACATCCCGCCGCCAAGCTGTCCCGACCCCTCGGATAGGACAAAAAAGTGCCAGAGTGTTTTATGGATGTGGGCGATGTTCATGTTGAGGTTTTGTTTCAGCAGGGACCCTTTACCACCACCACCACCATCATCCTCAACCGCCCGCTGTGGGCTGTTGGCATTTTTCGCCGCTTACACAAGCTGCCATTTCTCAACCTGGATGACGTGTTTTGATTTGAGTGACTTTTTAATATGCTCTTTTATTCAAGGGACTGGGTGTGAATCTGATATTCTTATTTGTGTGAATTGGAGAGAGAAAAAAATTGTTGTATTTTGTTTCCCCCCGCAGCTGACATTAAATTTGACTGCGTTCAAGCTATTCAAATATATTCTTGGTCCACTGTTAACGCAAATGTTCCCCTAAACCACAAAAATGTCATTGCAAATCATGCTTTTATTTCTCATTAGTCAATGGAACCAGGTGCTACTTTGTTAGAAATGACAAAGAGTGTCATAGGATTTGACTTTCTTTCCAAAACAATCGTCACAGGATGCCTGAATAATGTTTGCTCATAAAGAATGATCGCTTGCAATTGAACCAAGGGCCTCATCTTTATTAGTACATAGACACAGCAGCATTAGCTGTACTAATTCGGTATACTACTCTACTTCGCCATATTATTTCCTGTAATTGGTGATTTTTAAAACGAACCTTTGAACTATGGCTTTAAGAACTAAATACTCGTTTGTCTCTTTTTTTAATTGAGGATTTATGATACAGCACATAGATCAGGTGATCCAATAACATCATTTACACACATGCTCAACAATAAAACAACAAAGACCTAAGAATTTCGGAATGAATACTATTGATCAAAATGTGGATTTACTATTCAATCCAGAGACTTGAAATGATTATCTGCCTCAAGCAAAAAAAATTCAAATCACGTTGTTGAGTTCAGAAATGTACATTTATGAATGTGAAACTTCAACACTCGCTTCTGTCACTGCTGTGGGAGCGCACTGCGTCGTAGCATCAACGCCGTACGTCAAGTGGAGAGACGGCAACGTTGTCGCTTAGCTTGGTGAAAATTACCTCCTACTATTCTAGATTATGTATTTGCATATTACACACTGTGGTACATAGCATTGATCTTGAATTCAAGTTTAAAAAAAGGTTAACATTTTTAAAACGAGAAAACCCACTACTGTGGGATGCATAGTCCGCACTGGACGTCGTGACGTCATCGCCATCAACCACTAAAGTATTTTATGTATCTATATTCTGTGTTCTATGGTATAGTGCGAACCTATCTTTTAATCGATATCATTTTACATTTAGATCAAACGTAGTCCGCACTTGGCGTCAGTGCGTCATGACGTCGTCACCCACGTCATTTCCGCCTTGGCCTCACTTCCAAGCTCCGTGGGACCTCGCCGGAGCTGTCATTCATGCGCCGGGAGAGTCGAAGGGCGTCCGGGCAGCCGGCAGACAGGCGAGCCGCTCCTCAGCGTTTCTGGAGGTCAGTAAGCCGGCGCGTGGGCCACCGAGAACACTTTACAGACGCGAGCTCGGTTCTGGGCGTCGTTTTACGAGTCAAATCAATAAATGCCGGCGTTCTCCGGAATTTGAGTCCGACAAAACCCCGCTCACTTCTTGCTAGCAGCACATGCTAGCCAGTTAGCTAGCGCGTACTAGACGGTGGTGAGCAACCTTGACACGCCACTGAAATGTGACTTTAAGCGCTTCCAGTCCTCGCAGACGAGCGCGTTTATGTGCGAACTGAACGTCCTTTTGTGGGTTGAGATTATGTTTGCGATACCGGCTTGCACGGCGTCGCCTTCCAAACAACAGCAACAACAAAAAAAAAAAAAAAACCCAAAGTCAAAAGTAGGTGCTAGCGAGCTCATTATGTAAGCAGTTAGCTGTCATGCTAGTCACGCGGCCGTCCAAGTGTCTCTATGCGACAATGTGAACGTGTTATTTGTTCGTTTGCTTGAGCCGTTTGTGTCACTCTTGCTGCGTGTTGAACATTGTTTTCGCAAGGAAGGCGAAGGAGAAGAAGGCTGACTCGGAGAGGACGTGATGATTGACACCCGCTCTGCTCAGTAGAAAATGAACGGAGTCTATTTTGAGGCGGGATTCCACCAATCAGGAGGGGAGAGATTGCTGGTGGGCGGGGCTGTATGGGGCAAGGAGGAGGCACCAGAGCGAACAAGGTCAAAAACTTGTTCAGCTTCTCCACGCCTGCTGCTCGATTCTAAAGTGACCTCCTTAGTTACTCTTTTCAAATCGAAACCGTTTTTTCCGAGGTGTGCGAGAAAATTTCTAGGACTGGTGTCTCACAAAATTCCATCTATAAATGTTGTGTTCGTTTTGACAACGTATTTTGATTGAGTCTTTTGACTAAAATTTTATTTTAGTTTTACTCATGACTTCGTCATCTCAATTGTTTTGCTTTTGTGCTACGTTTACACTGCAGGGCATGATGGCCTATTTAGATTTTTTTTTTTTTTTGGACAGTCCCATCGTTTTATGTACCCGACTTGCGTAAAAGGCGGAAGTGACATGCCAGCGCACAAAACACGTCCATCATCCACGAGTGAGTTCTGCCGATACACATAGCAATCGCATGTATTAGAATGTACGTATATTGCCCAATTTATTTGTTGGGATTGCTATTGGCTACATGAGCTGAAAAAATGAACCAAAAAACAACCACCTTAATTTAGAGAAGAACATGTTGACCTTTTCTTGAGAATAAATGCAAAACCTTTGCTGGCACAGTGCAGAAACTATTCAGTCAAAAAGATAACTGGAAAACTTAAAAGCGGTTGTCAAACCAAACAATTTTCTTTACAAGAATATGTTCTATGCAGCCCGACTAGTCCAAACACGGTATTCTGATTGATATTGCGTTTGTGGAATATGAATCGATGTATTTTCAGTCGACAGCAACCGACAAAATGGCCGCCCTCTGAGGTGGGCAAAAGCGGGTGGATTTTACTGCTTAACTCGTATTCCTAAAATGCAATATTATTCAAAGCCGTGTTTACACTAGTGCATGGGTCCTCAAGGGCCGGTGTCCTGCCTGTTTTCCAGCTGCTAACGATCATCAGGTGCGTTGCAGCAAGGGGAGCTGGAAAACAGGCGGGAAAGCGGCCCTTGAGGACCGGAGCTGGACACCCCTGCACTAGTGGATGCACATAGAACATATTGTTGTCAACAAAATTTGGGGGTTGACTTGCCTTTTATGTAGCAGCATTTAGAAACACAATCTTCAACAGATTGAAATTGTCAGGACTCTCAACAAAGTGCAAAAAGTCAAAGAAATAAAATTCTGTACCAAGTTCCTTGCGACAGTCGTTTTTTGTGATCGATCACGGAAATTGTGGGAGGAGTCTGTGCAAAAGGGCTGACGGGAGCTTAAGTGCAGAATCGATAGTCTTAAATGGAGGACGCGGATGATGACGATTTGCATGAATAAGACTTGACAAGTGTGCCCTTTTGGACTCCTTCATGTTGCTTTGATAACAACGCCAGCAAGTCTTTAGGATTTGATAAAGACCTGCGGTCTTTTTTCCACCTGCGTTCACCTTTGCGGCGTTCTTGTTTAGCTGCACGAGTTCTCTCATTAAACCATGGCTCTGGTCTAGGGCTGAACGATGAATTGCATTTGCCATTTAAGTGCGATTTTGTAACGGCGAAGGCTGCGGTTTCAATGGTCATTACTTTATTGACAGCGACAAAGTGGGGATTCACTGAAGGCTAAGCTAACGCTGCCGTGCTCGCCTTCGTCTTCGCTCACTTTCAGCTTCCTTACATGCTTGATCCTTTTCACCTTGCATGGTTAAAACTTCCCGACGGTTGTGGGGGCGGGACCGCAGGACCGCAGGGCTGGGCGATAGACTGAAAAGTATATCACAATATAAGTGTTTCAATATCAATATATAGAAGTTGAGTGATTACGAAGTGTAGTTTTACACCTTTTTTTTTGTGGCTTTTTAATTCAAATAAATGAGTTGATGGCTAATTTATGAGTTGATATGATTTTTTTTTTATCATCAAGCATCATGTTTACATGTATACGAGAGGAAGCACTTCTTTTAACATTACCTGGAGAAAAGAAAAAAAATGTTCGGTTGGAAGTTGATGCTGGGGAAACAAGGTAGAACCAAGCCAGCCTTGTTAGGAATGATGTCATCTGTGTTTCTATCAGCAAATGGACATTAAAATGTGACAATATTCTGTTTGTGCTTTTATTTCTACATGTTGTGCTTTTCATGCCAGGATCTGATTGGAGGAAGGCACCATTGGAAAGTTGCTGTCCACCTGCACCGCCGTGACCTTGAGGACGCCTTGCCTTTTTTTTGGTTGTTTTTTTTTCTTCTGGGATTGAGCGCCATCTTTGTCATCCTCACCGTTGCTGCTGTTGCCGCCAGGTGCGCGCCAGCTTAAGGAGGACTAAACGACTAATGCATCGCTTAAGGACTTGTGCGGCGCGCTTGCGTCCGCTCACCGCCTCGCAGGCGGCCCAGACTGTGCGCCCGCAGCGGCCCATCACAGCCGCGGCCCCCTCGGGCGCAAGGACGTTAGGGCCCATCAGGTGCTATGCGGCGCCCGTGGCCTCGGAGCCCTTCCTGAACGGGACGAGTTCCAACTATGTGGAGGAGATGTACTTCGCCTGGCTGGAGAACCCCAAGAGTGTTCACAAGGTGAGCAGCGGTGGGGAGCGCCGCCCGCCCCCTCCCCGACCCACCACAGTGTCATGATGTCATTGGTGACCACTGCGTCACAATGCCAGCAGCTGAGTCACATGAACCACCAAACTGCTGACATCACACTAGTCAACTCAACTCAATTTGACTTTGCGCTTCAAGGACAGCCGCAACCTTGCAACAAAGTGCTCGACATAAATGCAGCCCCAATGTAAGACAATCTTGCGGAACATCATTTAGAAACAAAAAAGGCTACAGCAGTAAAATCTTCGTATACATGTAAACATTATGCTTGATGATAAAAAAAAATCATATCAACTCATAAAGTAGCCATCAACTCATTTATTTGAGTTAAAAAGCCACAAAAAAAAAGGTGTCAAACTACACTTCGTAATCACTCAACTTCTATATATCGATATTGAAACACTTATCTTAAATATTCTCTTGAGGTGGCCTGGCTATCCAATCCACTCACGATACTCCCAGCCGTAAGTGGATGTGCTTAGGAAATTAGCCAGCTAATGATCTTGAAGTAATGTCAAGCATGGGCCCTTTTTTGGTGACTCTGAGTGTGACTCAGGCCAAGTCCAGTCGTAAAGTCGCAGCCGTGATTGGGGCGTGTTCGGCCCATTCAACATGTAGAATTGCGTCGGGCTGTCGGGACAAATGATCACTGTGATTGGCTGGTAGCTAGCGAATAGGGGCATTGGGCAAGAACGGGAAGTGACGAATGCGGACAAACGGCGAAAATCGAAGCCGTTGTTCGACGTCACCGTCAAAGGCTATGCTAATCGAGTGATGCAAGGCAAACTATTGGAAGCTATTGAGACGCAGCTGGTTGAACCAGGTAGGATTTATTTTTATACTTGAGTTTATTTTGAAACCGTTTGTAATATTTTGGTATTATGAGAGTTCAAGAGTACAAATACTTCAGCATCAGGGTTGCGCATATACTTTAGCATCAGGGTTGCAAGAAGTCGCTGAGCCGAAAGGTGCCTGGTTGGCCTGAACGATTTGGGGAACAAATAATCTCATTGCAATTTTTTTTTCTTCCCCCCTCAATATTGCGATTCAATGCCATTATAGTCTCAAGTGCCTCTTCCCATGTATTTTATGTATTTTTTTTAAACAAACACAAGCAACGAATTCATCTGCATTACAATAAACAATGTCAGATTTATGACACGCCAGAAGAGACTTTATCTCCCGGCTGGCCTGAGAACGCCTCAGGATCAACCCTGGTAGCGGGTGAAGTGGCTGGGGAAAAAGAAAGTCTGGGTTTCCCCGCTTAAGATGCTGCCCCTGCAACACGACTCTGGTTGGAAAAGAACCATTCTTTTTTCCATCGGAATTCATGTAAGTAATCCATCATAAAAGCTTTCCACAGGCAGTAATTTGAAATCACTATAAACAGTCACAGGTGTGAAACACTGAAGAAAAAATCATGCTCAGATTGGTGGCTATTGTTGAAGTGTTGTAGCTTATTGTTGCTGTCTCTTTCACTAATGGAGCTCTTAGAGTTCTCCTTGTACTATTTCTGTTCAAACAAAAGAGTGTGGGACACCACAACCACCCCCCCCCCCCCCCCGGCTAGATTCAATTTGACAAAGTTCACATGAAGACAAATAGCAGCCGGCGTGTTTCTGGTTGTTCGGCTCCCCAACAGCAGCTTGAGGAATCTTTGGGCGTGTTTCGGAATGTTGGCGACAAGTGAGTATGAAGTCATTCAGGGTCATGTTGGCTCCGCTCACTCATGTGGCAAGGCTCCACAGATGACTCACATTTCATCCGTCAGTAGAAACAGGAAGTTAGCGGCCTGCTAAAGGACACTCCACCCTTTGTAAATATTGGTCAGAGTGTGACTTCGGCCCAAGGTTTGGGATTCTGTCTCATTTGGCCTCGTTCTTGATTCTTACGCCCACTCAGTGCTAACTGTGAGCATCTAACGCACATGTAGGAAATAGCGTGGCGTGGAGCAGCGAATGTTTGCCACTGCAGGATGGGTGACAAAGTGTTTTCTGACCTCCTCCTCTCCTGTGACTCGGGCCAAGAGCTGCTCAATGGCTGCTCAATGCTAACTGCTTTCAGATAATAATGCGCACACTTAGGAACTAGCGTAGCAGCTCCCAAACAAAATGTTAACCTCTGAAGGATGACAACAGTGTTTTGTCACCCTCCTCTTTTCCTTGTTCAGTCGTAGGATATATAAATTGTTTGGCTACGCTAACGCTTACCAGTCTCGTCTGGCTGCTAAATTCTAATTACGATCAGCTAACATGGATGCTTTGTAACTTGCATAGCATGGAGCTGCTCATTTTTGCCTGAAGGAATAGAGCAAAATTGTTTATTACACCTATCCCCTCCTTTCTGACACTCTGTGATTCTTCCGCCAAATGCTAACTTCTTGTAGCTGACACGCACACTTGGTACTAGCGTAACATGTAGCAGCTAATGTTTCCCTCTGAAGGACGACAATAGTCTTTCCTGACACCTTTGTTGTCCTAACACCCTGCAGGGCTCCAGACTGCTGCTAAATTGGTTGCATTTTGTCCCTAACATTTGAGACTGTTCACGTAAAATTGTCATCTACTCGCATGTTTGTGACCATTAAGTTTGGCATTTGAAAAAAGAAAACAGTCGTGGCAAAAACAGCGCGATGATGTCAATCTTGTCTTCTTATTAGTTCAAGTAGGTTTAAGGTTTCTTTTTTTTCAGACAGTGGTCAGCAAGGTAAGAGAGTTTTCTCGTCACTGGAATAAGAAGACCGCTGTCTGCAAAAAAGAAACCTCAAACCTAAGCGTTCTGTTTTCAGGACGAGTGCCATCACAAGTGAATCTGTCTGAGGTTTTGCAGGAATCTTAATTTACCCACGAGGAGCTGGACTCCATCCCAGCTGACTTCAAGCGAAAGGCAGATTTCCCCCTGGGCTGGTTGCTAGTGCGTTCCAGGGCATATATTGAAACAATCGTTCAGACTCACATTTGCACCGACGAAGAGTGAGAACTGAACCAACGCCGCCTGCGCCCAAGTCGGGCTTAAACGAATAGTAATAATAATGAATTGAAAACAATGTTATTTGTTGCAAGTATCGATCAGTAATGCAGCGCAAATGGAACAAAAGTGAATATTTATTCAATTTACTGTGCGCGCCCCTAAAATGTCCGCTAATGCCCTTCAAATATTAAGCGAGGTGCCACTATGCTTCTAGCAAAAAAATGTTTGTCTGGAGCTAGGCATGGCGCTCATGCTGTCCTTGGGGCTAACTAGTACCCACCCGCACTATGTTGTTGTTGTTTTTTTTTAGGACTTGTACATTCAGCAAACTAGCAAAAGGCATCCTCCTTCCCTCCTCCCCCCTCCTATGTGTGTAACTGCTCACCCCCCCCTCTGCTCAGCCGGAATGCGGACGGACAGTTTCAGCGCTTCTTGAAATCTCGGCTTTTTAAAAACCACACTAAACCATCCAAGCGGGACCGGCCCATGTCTGGAACCCTGCCCTGTGACTCAGGCCGAGAGATTAGTTTTGGGCTGCTACTTGCTTGAAGCTGATGCGCGCGCTTAGAAATAAATAAATAAAGTTGAGTTGAGTTGAGCAACTAGCGTAGCATGTCGTTTCTGCTGAACAACCTGTTTGTCTCCAATGGAGGAGAAGAAAACATTCTCTGAGCTGTGCTTGTCTTGTTGTTCCGGTCCAGTCGTGGGATGTGTTTTTCCGCAACGCTAATGCCGGCGCTCCGCCCGGCGCCGCCTACCAGTCCCCCCTGGGCCTGTCCGCCGCCCCTCAGCTCTCCTCCCTGGTGGGAGCCCAGCCCAACGTGGAGAAGCTGGTGGAGGACCACCTGGCCGTGCAGTCCCTCATCCGTGCCTACCAGGTACGCGCTAACGTGTTAAGCAACGTGCCTCTGTCCTCAGTTTCTTCTTATTGGAAAGCATTTACTTTTCTTAGAACAATGTGTTCTTATTCATGTGTGTTTCAATGCTCATTTTTTTCACCTTCAGGAGCACCTGTATCATATATCTTATTATTGTGAATAGTAATCTATAAATCAGGCGAAGGCAAAGTTTTCATACTCGTGTAATGTTTTATTTTTAAAATGGCTCATTTGTAATGATTGAAATAA
Source organism: Filicampus tigris (assembly GCF_054856515.1). Taxonomy (NCBI): domain Eukaryota; kingdom Metazoa; phylum Chordata; class Actinopteri; order Syngnathiformes; family Syngnathidae; genus Filicampus; species Filicampus tigris. Next base: position 664,973 of record NC_141221.1, read on the forward strand.
ATAGTGCATTATGTTGAATTGTTGATATTAGAGGTTAAAAACAATTCGCATTTGTCACATTATACATATAATTCACTTAATTTTGATTAATTATCCAATTATTTGATCCAATAAAGACATTTCGATATAATAAATACATTGATTTACGTTTCATCCACTAAGCTCTAAATGAATAAAAATGAATAGGAGTGAACACGTTTTTTTGGGGTCATAAGCACAATAATAACTCAAGGGTAACATGGAGCTTACTTTGCGCATCACCTTTAACTTACACAAAGTATAGAAATGATTAAAAAGAATGATTTTGAATCAGGACAAATGAATACAGATGCCACCGCGCATAAGAATATTCAGAACCCCCCCCTGACAATTTCAAAAACATGGATGGTGTATTCAAGTTAGACAGTAGCAACAGTCTGGTTAAGGTTGCAGAAATATTGCGCAGTAAGAAAAATATTGCGCCTTCACTCATTGTAGTTCACTCATTGTGATGTCACAAATACAGTAAATACATGTGAAATAGTTCATCTACCTCAATAAAATTCTTAGTGATTTTCATTTTCTAACAGTATGGAAACTCCTTATTTAATCAATTGTTTAATTATTACTGAGAAAAATGTTGAAGGAATATGTTTTATTTATAATTCATCCACTAATGAAGTGAAAACAATGAATACATATCAAGGTTTGTTAGTATTCATTATAATTCACTTCGTGTAAATTTATTTAAGTTAACCCTAATTTAAATTTGAGGGTTTTTTTTTTTTTTATTTTTAAGTGTATTCATTTCTTTTGCCAAATTTAATTTACCTCACTTTATCTCACTAGATAATTGATGCTAAATAACTAATGCAAAATAAAAAGGATGAATTGCTAAAGAGATTTTAATGACGCAAGTTTAGGCGTGGTAGAAAACACCGGTGGCCCTCCTATTCCCGCCACCGTCGCTGTGGCAACATCACGCGGGCCTTCACAGGACACATGTGACTCATGTTACGTAACCCGGGCCCTATTGGACCGGCGCCAGACCCGGGATCACCTTCCTCGGACGCATGCGGTCTCTCCCGGGATGAGCCTCCCAGGCTGGCACGCCACCCTTGACAAACGCACGCGTGGAGGAGAAGCGCTCACACACACACGTGACGAGCCTCTCGAGTCCAAATCCTTCTTTCCGTGTTTGGAAAGCGCTGAAATCGGCTTGTTTGCGGGGGCGGATCCGTCTCTTGCCATGACGACTGTGGGTGGAAAATAGTGCTTGCGACAAAACCAGGGTTACCCCTCTTTTTTTGGTCTCTTTTCCAATCCCTGTGGTGACTATCTTTCAAAAAAAAAAAAAAAAAAAGTTTATAATAACGACAAGCATTAAAACCAGCCACCAACAATTCAACATCACGATTGGATTGGATTTTCCGTGGTGGAGGCAGAACTTTTTTTTTTGTTTTGTTCTTTTGTTTGCCGGTAGGTATAATTTTTCTTTACCGTTTTAATGTGCATTGCAGTGGATTTGAATTTTCGCAGTTTAAAATTCTTAAGGATTTGCTCATAACACTTTGACTTCATACCTATAAATACATATTAAAAAGTTAAAATATTTTCCCTTATTTTTATTTAATTATCAAAACGAATTAATTTTTTTTCCTCTTGTCCTAAAATGTTTCCAGGTTGTAGTTTACAATTTGAGCAACACAGCCTCTGTCTTGTGAGTTCAATATTTAGACCTCCTGCATCCTGAGTTTTAGCGTTGGACATAGTGGTTGGTTCTTGCAATTGCATTTTTGGCTGGTACTTGGTATAAAAAGTTTGTGAACCACTTGGACAGCGAATCCGCGAATGCGGCGCATGTAGCGGAACCTTAGCCGAGCAGCCCCGCATTGGCAACTTAGCCGAACATTTTGCACGTGTGCTGCTAACTCGAGGTAACGCTGCTAGATTTAGTTACTTTCCAGTTGGTCGTTACATACATCGCAAGTAAAGGCAGCAAAACGCAATTCCAGGCTAACACAAATCTGGGCTAACTGCGCAGCTCTGCTTACCTTTTAATCGTCCTTCCATGTAGTTGGCGGAGTAGTGGCAGGAAAATGTCAGATCTCCAGCCAGCCTGGCCACCAAATCATCCGTGTAGAAAATTGGCTTGGGGGTGGGATTATGTCATTTTTCATCAATTGTGATGTCACAACTGAGCAAAATTCAAAATGACTCGCTTACAAGCATTTCGACTCACTTTTACATAATGCATCGCCAAAATAAGTTGGAATGAAAAAACTGACCGGGGTGTTGGACTTTCCGATGTAACTGTTGCGCGTGCGTGTGCACTTGTGCGTGTGTGCGTGCGCGTGTGTGTGTGTGTAGGTGATGGGTCATCACAATGCCCACTTGGACCCGCTGGGCATCAGCTGTGTGAATTTTGATGACGCGCCCGTCAATAGCGGCTTCCAGGATGTCGGTGAGCAAAAGAAAAGTGCTTGGTGCTCATTGTGTTAATGTCGGCTCTACGTCCCGCCCACCCACCCACCTTCCTCCTCCTCCTCTTCCTCCTCTTGGTTGTGTTTGCTTGTTGTGCTGCTCCACAACTTCCTGTTTGCTTTTCCCTCTCCTCGTGCTCATCCACGTGTTTCCCCACTTGGCTTCACTGTCCTCCATCCTCCTCCTCCTCTTCCTCCTCCTGTCCTGGGTGGGCTCTGTCCTCGTTCCCCTATAGATTCGCGGTCACCAGGTGGCCCAGTTGGACCCGCTTGGCATCATGGACGCTGATCTGGACTCGTGCGTGCCCACTGACATTATCACGTCCTCCGACAAGCTGGGTGAGGAACCGGAACGGCTCTGCAGACTCCTGCAGCTGTGCCTCGCTTGGCGGCCCCCATCCCCAACCCCTACACAGCCCCCAATTTCCCGCTCCCCCCCCCCCGCCCCCCCCCCGCTCCATCGCTTCCTAAACCTTCTTGACCATCAGAAGGACCTCTTCTCCTCACTTTGATCGTACACTTTAAAGGAACGCGGAGGAACATCCGGAATGTTTGGGGCCAGCAGGTGTCTTGTCTTGTTGAAGTCTGAAGGTCCACGATGTGCTTTTCAGAGGAGCGAAAAGTCTTGCCGGTGCCGCCATGAAAAGGTTTTTTAGTTGCGACCTAGCAGGAATGTCACCTCTTTGAGCTGTGAGGCGGGACTGCCAGCCCTCAGGAGAATTCTCTGCTTTGGAATCCTTTGTCTTGCTCCCGAACAAATCATTTTTGAGGGTTGTTGTGGATGACAAACAAGAGGACTGGTTACGTGGCTTTGAAGTCAGGGGTTCTCAAACCTTTGGGCTCCGGAAATGGTTCCAAGGACCCCCTTGTAATCAATGACAATGCGAAGCCTTAAGTAACGTGGGAAATATTTCTCTGTTGAACAACAGCCTCAACTATTCCTATACCTGACCTTTCTGGCTCATTAGCCAGCTTTTCATGTGTTCCAGTGAGTGGAGAATGAAACTGAACAGCCAAACATAATGTTATGCGCCTTCCCCTAGGTGGGTGCGTAACGTGTTTTCTAACACCGAATGAAATAAGAATAAAAAAGACCAAATGTGAATGATTCCTTAGGCCAATGGGATCAGACGCCATGTCTCCAGTTCAGCCGTAATAGCCGGGCTACGTCGTGTTTGCGCACGTTCGGTTTCGACGCGAATGCGCGCGCTTGGGAACGGTGGCTTCCTACCAGCGCTGGGAGATCCCATGTCAGCACTTGACAATCGGAGCTCTTCAGTCGGAATGACAAAAAGCGCAGCATGTCGAGGCAGTCTGGCTGTTGAATGGCAGTTGTCGTCGGCGCAGTCTCAAACTGTTTTGAGGGCTTCCGGCGACCCCGGTTTGAGAACCGCTGAAGTCTCGTCGACCGTTTTGTTCTTGCCGCAGTGTGTTGCCCAGCTTTCCTAACCACTAATTAGCTTTAGCCTCGCTTAGCTCGCCTGCTGACGGCAAACGGGAATTAGCCCCTCCCCTTCCCCTCTCTCCCGCTGACTTGGGCATGGCGTCCAGCCTGGGAGGCGATAGCGGCAGTGTCTTTGTGAGCTCCTGTGCTAGCTGCTACTCTCGTGGCTGTTGGTTGTAGGTGACTAACTTTTCCGGATGTTTCCTCCCTGTGCTGCCGCTCCCCTCCCTCCCCTCCCCGTCCAGACGCAGTCAAGGATCGGCTGAAACTGCTCACGGTCGGAGGTACGAAAAGCGGCGCTGGTGTAGCGTAGCGTAGCGTTGCTAGCTTGTGTGTGCGCCACGGACCAACGTTTGCCTTTCTTCTCTATGGCAGCTGAAAGTCATTCTTCCAGTGTACACTGACATACACACACTCACTAACCACTTCATTCGCTACACGTCTAATCAGATCAAACAGTGTTGGAGTGGGTCCCCTCTTGTTGTGTCGTGTGTTCTGCCGTGTGTGTCGTTGGCCGTTGGTTAGCCTCTAGCCGCTACCGCTGAGTGTGTGCCAAGTGAGCGTCCAGATGTTGAACTGAGGTTGATGGCGAGATGCTGGCATTGCGTGATGGGTCAGGTGTGAACAGAAGATGTTTGTCCCGTTCAAAACATGTCCGATCCCAGCAGGAGTCGGGGGGAATCCACAATCACGGTGAGGTGAGCCGGACGGAGGCCGCGTCCGCGCCCGCGCCCGAGCTGCGTTGCTGCTTCACAGATTGGCTGCCGCTCACGTGATGCGTGCGGGACCCTGGTGTTTTCTTTCCTTTTCTTTTCTGTTGCTTTGTGGGGCTTGGTGTGTGTTTCTAAACCATTGCGGCTTGCGCGTTGCTCGACAGGCCCGAGGTTGTTGGGACACCGACAAACTTGTCGGGACCGTTATGAGGGAGAGACATCCAAAAGTGACTCCAAACTCTTCCCTTCATCCTGTTGCCTGACTGCCACACAACAACTAGCTGCTGCCAAAATAATTGTTTCCCCAATGACATTAATGAATCACCAATGTGTCTCTCATTGCCCCCCGCCTTCCATCTAACCTCTACCTAACTGCTGTCATCTCACTGGCACATCAATTCCTCTTCGCCGTCGCCTGGATAAATATCACTCACCCAAGTGCCGTCTTGTGCCTGAAAATGTCACCTGACGTTAACCTCCACCTGACTACGCTTGCCGAGCTGCCGGCGCCTGGAGAACGTGTGGCCCATCACGTCAACGTCAAATGCAACCTTGCACTTAACGGTCATGTGAGCTGAATTCCACCTAACTGCCCCGCTGACAGCCACGTCAAGTAGCGTAGTCACCTATCGTTTGAGAGACGATGACACCGAACTGCCATCGTAACGGGCATTTTAACAGCAATCTGACCGTTACTTGTCACCTAACGCCTTGAAATGTCTTCACCGTCACCTCACTGCTGCTTGACACCACCTGAACTACAAATTGGTCGCTTGCCCAACTGGTGCCGAAAATAGATTGGAGATATTTTTACATCAAATCTACCAAATGAAATGCTCTCTTTCTTTCATTTAAAAAAAAAAAAAAGTTTGATTCAACCATTTAGCATTCTCTAGTAGGATAAGACCAAAGGTCAATTTTATGAAACGCAGCCGCTTTGCCTAAAATCCGGAGAAAAATATCTTTGTGTCAACAAGCGTCAATCCAAACTGTGACTTGACACAAACGTTTGAGCTTTTTTGACACCTCTCACATCCGAACAGCGGATTCAGTCAATGAAATCAGGCCAACAAGTCAACATTTAGCAGTGGCTTTTGATTGCAAAATAATCATCTTATTGAAATGCAAGCACTTGAGTGACGCCAGGGCGGCGCCGTTCCACGTGAGCACCTCATCTGGGCAATAGTTGATATTGCGCTTCTCAATAAACGACATACTCAACTTTGGCACGGAGTGTTTCGATTCCAATGGGCTCGTGACGTCGTTTTGGGCATCTCCCGGCTCTCCAATGTCACCTAAACTCCGCCGAACAGCCATCGCTGCTGTCACCTGTCCCTTAAAAGGCAATTCTTGGCTTCACTGTCACCTTACTGCGTCACCTCAAGTAAATGGCACTTCCCTAACGGTTGCCTCACCTGCTTGACGGGTTACTGTCACCTAACGTCCACCTAAGTCCCACCTTAGCTGTCACTTACTTACCTGCCGCCGGACAGCTGTCTCAACGTCAATTGACTGGTGTCTCACTGGCAGCTTGCTTAACTAGCTCGAGTCCACCCAACTGCCAGGTTCATTGTCACCTCTTTTGAATGGCCTTCAACTGCCACCTTCAACTGTCGCCTGCCACTTACTTGTCACCTGAACTCCCCCTAACGCTTGCCTCCACTGCCACCTAACTGCCACCGGTCACGCCACCTGTCGTTCACGCGTTCCTCGCGTGGCATCATTGTCCACGTCTGCGCTCGTCTCCTCTGTTCCGTTGCGCCGCTTTGGAGACGGCGACCTCCTACGAGCACGCTGACGTGGCGTGGGCATGCGCTGAGTGCGTGCGTGCGTGCGTGCGTGCGTGCGTGCGTGCGAGTGCCGCCCACGTGAGGACGGCGCGTCCTCCCCGCTCACTGACAGGACATGAGGAGGAGGAGGAGGAGGAGGAGGAGCAGGATGGTGTCGTCGTCTTCACCGATCTGTCATAAGTCACACGGCGCTGATGATTGAGGGAAGCGGCACCGTTGGAGGGAAACTTTGGGTTGATGAATTGGAACGGCGTCCCTGGCCGCCCTCGCGGCCCGCGCCTTCACTCATCACGGCCGAGCGGCGCTTCTGTTGGCCACTTTGGCGCGCTAGGTCCTCACCTGCCACTTTGTCTCCCGCCGCATGCTGGGACACACGTAGGCTTCTACGGCCTGGACGAGTCGGACTTGGAGAAGATCTTCAGGCTTCCCACCACCACCTTCATCGGAGGTCCCGAGAGCGCTCTGCCCTTGAAGGAGATCATACGACGACTGGAGGTACGCGCTTTCGCATGTACTGACGCAAATTAGCCCAATTGTGATGTGACAGTAGGGCGCAATTCAGTGCCTTGCTCACCGTAACCTTTTTCATAGTAGTCAGCTAACAAAAGATGGACTGCCTGGCAAATGTATCCCTCTCACACACACACACACACACACACACACACACACACTCACACTCTCACACTTCCGGACGCACTCACACTGGTGGCGGGATTATGTAGATTGCCACAATTGTGATGTTAAAGTCAACCGTTTGCTCACAGGCACTTTTTCAGAAATTGCCAGACATGGATTGTTGAATTTCTCTCACACTCAATCACCCCCGAGCTAAACTCACAGGCTCACTCACGCACACTCTCATGCCGGGGGCGGAATTGAGAAGGGTCTCGCTCACAGACCTTTCCAGACATCGCGTGACGATTGACTTGGGCGCTTCGTTTGAAGCTCGCTTGTTGGGCAGGCGCTCTTCCGAAAGCCCCTTTAACACGGACTGCGTCAATGTGCCCAGATGGCGTACTGTCAGCACATCGGCGTCGAGTTCATGTTCATCAACGACCTGGAGCAGTGTCAGTGGATCCGGCAAAAGTTCGAGACACCGGGCGTGATGCAGTTCACCCTGGAAGAGAAGAGGACTCTGCTGGCCCGCATGGTCCGATCCACCAGGTAGCGCCGCCGCCACGCCTTGAAGTGAAAATGTCAAAACGAGCGCGACGAAGAACGTATGTGGACCGCGTGCAGGTTCGAGGAGTTCCTGCAGAAGAAGTGGTCGGCCGAGAAGCGGTTCGGCCTGGAGGGATGCGAGTCTCTCATCCCGGCTCTCAAGACCATCATCGACATGTCGTCCGGAAGCGGGGTGGAGTACGTCATCATGGGCATGCCTCACAGGTAACTCAAGTACAGTGTGTCATATTGGGCATGAGACACATACGTGCGCACACACACACGCACACACATCCGCCCTATTACGTCATCGTCAGCAGGCCTAACAGGCACAGCTGGGCAATAATTCAATACTGTATCAGTATGTACCACAATAGACATGTTTGGAGAAAAGAAAAGCGCGAAGAAATCCCTGATCTCAAACTGCAAAGAATTATGCTGGCTGCTGGCAGAGGCTACACAAGGGTGTTCAATTTCCAAACACTTAGAGGACAGTTGGAGCACAAAAAGTGTGTTTTGAGTGCCCAAGAAGGATTTTTGTGAGCCTTGACCGACCCCCGAAGAAGAAGCTGCCCAATCGGCGTAAAAGACGAGTTGCCTCAGTGCAACGCTTGCAATGAAGGACTGAACACCACCGATAGATACGTGGTGTGGAAATGAAGAAGTTCCCTGTCCGTGACGCGCTCGCTCCGATGTTAGCCGGCAGCCGCAGCATCGCAATGAATCCTCAATCAGGCAATAAAACGGCAAACGCAATGAGCCCGCTAACAGGTTCAATTCGACTTAAGGCGGTGGCTCACGTCAAATGGATGCACTCCATGAGAGGATTAGTTGGTGAGTCTTTTGGAGATGCTGCACTTTGATTGTATCAATTGGATCTTGTAATTGGATTGACACTACTGCTTTGGGCTAGCATTTTGACATTGTCCGCAAATACGCATTTACGCCTCTGCTCATGAAGCGTGGTTGCAAACATGACAACATACACAGCAGCAGCAGCAGCGTGAGGTGCATTCTTTGAAAGTCAACCAGATCATTTGAGTGCCAGCCTTTCTCTGGACAGTTTTTTTTATTGTAGTTTATCTTTAATCATTTCATCATTTTAATTTATTTATTTTTTGGATTAGGTAAAAAAAAAAAATCAAATAAAAAAATCACACATGCACTCTCTTGAATGAGTTCTCATGAACATGCCTCATACACAAAAATTGCTTCATTCCACATACACTTGAAAGTATATTTTGTCTCCCATCTTGTCTTTTTCTGTTTGCCAGGGGTCGTCTTAACGTTTTGGCCAATGTGATCCGTAAAGAACTGGAGCAGATCTTCTGTCAGTTTGACTCCAAGCTGGAGGCGGCAGACGAGGTAGCGACGTGTACTCTTCGGTTCTGCTCTGGTGTCGGTCGCCGCGGTTATGCCTCGCTCACGACGCGCCGCCGGGGTTCCGTCCTCAGGGTTCCGGGGACGTCAAGTACCACCTGGGCATGTACCACCGCAGGATCAACCGCGTGACCGACCGCAACATCACCTTGTCCCTGGTGGCCAACCCGTCTCACCTGGAGGCGGCCGACCCGGTGGTGCAGGGGAAGACCAAGGCCGAGCAGTTTTACTGCGGGGACAACGACGGCAACCGGGTGAGTTGTGCCGGACCCGCCCGACCCCGACCCCGACCCGGACCCTGACGCCTCACGTTCTGCGTTTAGGTGATGTCCATCCTCATCCACGGAGATGCCGCGTTCGCCGGTCAGGGAATCGTGTACGAGACCTTCCATCTGTCCGATCTGCCGTCCTACACCACGCACGGCACCGTGCACGTGGTGGTCAACAACCAGGTTAGGCCCAGTCCCGGACTTGACAACTTCTTACTTGTACCTGGAACACACACACACACACACACACACAAACACACCGTATTTTCCGGACTATTAGCCGCCATTTTTTTCCTAGCTTTTGAACCGTGCGGCTTATATAAAGGTGCGGCTATTCTGTAGATTTTTATTCCACCGCTAAGGGCGGTCTAACTGGAATTACAATACAACACAATTGCCATTAACAAGATTTGACTGCAGGTGGAGGAGTTTGAGGCGAGGGCGCTATGCACCAGGTAATGAATTGTGTGCGATGCGGAAGTTCAGCAATAAAAGGTGGACGTGAAATAAGTACTTTTTCTCTTGGTTCTGTTCCGTTTTAATCAGCAAAGTTGCTGTTAAAAGGCACTGTTTGGAAAGAATCTGTTCAGGTACATACGTGTATATTTACAGTTCAAAATCGTTCTGTAAATGCAGTAAATATCCCATTTTTTCAACATAGATAGGTGCGGCTTATAGTCCGGAAAAGCTGGGCATTTTACTAAAAATCAGCGTCCGTTATATGTCACCCATCTGCAGCGTGAATACCCTTCCTTTTTTTTCGGGGGGAAAAAATTAGCCGTTTATAGGCCGGTCCGCCTCTATTTTTAAACATCCGACTAAACGTTCACTTTTACTCGGTTAGGAAGAGGACAAAGTGCTTTTCGGCTTTAAGCAATAAACTTTCCTTGCCTTGCCTTTCTCGTCGGATAGATTGGCTTCACCACGGATCCGCGTATGGCTCGCTCGTCGCCGTACCCGACGGATGTGGCGCGCGTGGTCAACGCGCCCATCTTTCACGTCAACGCCGACGACCCGGAGGCGGTCATCTACGTGTGCAAGGTGGCGGCCGAGTGGCGGGCCACCTTCCACAAGGACGTGGTGGTGGACCTGGTGTGCTACCGGCGCATGGGCCACAACGAGATGGACGAGCCCATGTTCACGCAGCCGCTCATGTACAAGCAGATCAAGAAGCAGAAGCCCGTCCTGCTCAAGTACGCCGAGAAGCTCATCGCTGACGGAAGCGTCAGCCGACAGGAGTACGAGGTACCACCAAGTGGCGGCCAAATATCTCCGAGAAAGAAATATCATCCAAATTCAAGGCGGGGGTGTTCAATTTAGGTTTCGGGGGGAGGGTGGGCTGGATGACTTTTACAGGTACATAGAAGTTTCTATAGTATTTTCATTCTTTATTTGAGCATTTTTCAATATAGAAAAAGTGGAAACTCACATGTAACAAACAGATGAGAAAACAACACCAATACGAAAACAACAATGATAAAAGGAATTCATTTCAAACTACAAAAAGGACAAAAGCCACAACACTGTGGTGTTTTTGACATAATTGCTGCCATGGAACCAAGCACTGATTCCTAAGTTCCACGTATGTTTCAGGCATGCCGGACCTCTAGGCTTACTTCCTTGTATTTTTCTATCAAGTGCTCTGTGGCGCACCTCCAGCGACTCGCTTTCCTGGGCTCCACAAAAACAGATTGGGGACTCGGCGCACGCGGCATTTCTGCGCTTGGGCGCGGGCGTGTGTGCCAACTTGTGGTCGTGAGGGAGGCTAACGCTAGTGACAGCATCCGACGCTTCAAAGCATACTTGCAGTCTGCTGCAAACGCGCAAATGCCAGCCTGCAATGAGTCCGTTTACTGTACATGACCTTTCAATTTCACTTTTCTCTGGGAAGCGATCAAAGCACGCGATTGAAGGAGCCATCTGCAGTTTGGCAGTCCTTCGTTGTCTGTCGTTGTTATTCCTAAGCCTGTCGAGTCATTTCTGCTCTGCGTGCAGGAGGAGATTGCCAAGTACGACAAGATCTGCGAGGAGGCCTACGCTCGCTCCAAGGACGAGAAGATCCTGCACATCAAACACTGGCTGGACTCGCCGTGGCCCGGTACGCCATCCCGGGGGGGAGCGCTCGCATCCTGTCCGGGCTCGGCGTCAAGAGCTTGTTGTGCGTTTGTGCGCAGGTTTCTTCACGCTGGACGGACAACCCAAATCCATGAGCTGCCCCTCGACCGGACTGACCGAGGAGAACCTCAACCACATCGGACAAGTGGCCTCCTCCGTCCCCGTGGAGGACTTCACCATCCACGGAGGTCACGTCGAAACCGCGCGTCCACACTGTCCCACCGTTTCATTTCCATGGCGCAGCAACCTTTTTTTCGATCCCGCTCTCCCACTCCGCAGTGTATCTATCGCTGTCGACCCAGCTCCCCGCATCTATATCTCTCTCGCCCTCTTGTCTATAACGCAATCGGCCTATCTAATCTCGTCTGTTTGCGTGACGTGCGGCGTTCAGGTCTGAGTCGCATCCTGAAGGGTCGCGGCGAGATGGTTCGCAAGCGGACGGTGGACTGGGCCCTGGGGGAGTACATGGCCTTCGGCTCTCTGCTGAAGGAAGGCATCCACGTGCGTCTGTCGGGCCAGGACGTGGAGCGAGGGACGTTCAGGTGGGTTGCCGCATTTCAGTGGAGCATGAGCAGTAGTTGCACTATTCTCAAGTGTCTTCCCTCCAGTCACTGGCTGCACTGGCCTACGAGTGCTGCAATTGACGAGTTTCTCCCGTGGTCCTGCAAACTTGGGCTGGGCTAGACATACCGTCATCGATAATATTGGCAACGTTGCTTCCACGATGTGCAATTTTACATTGAGTATTTCTTTTTTTTTTTTTTTTCCCTTCTCCCTGACGAACGAGTCCATCGATGGCTGCAATGAATGAGAACGTGCTAAAAGTCCTCATTCGGCGAGGCATAGACGGCAAAGGGTGAGAGAGTGATAAGCAATTCTGCGAATCGGCGAGCAGAATTCAGTCACGTGACTGTGATAGCTGCTTGTATTCTGCCTGTTTATCTCTGAAAGAAAGATGGCGAGTAAACACTGCTGCTCGGGAACTTGCAGAAACGAATCCAGACACTACGAGTGTCCACATGTGAAGGATGGATTCTTTGTTTCCCGAAGCCAAAAACTCAAAGTCATAAATGTGAACGATAGTCAACTTGTGCGGACGTCAAAGTTTAATGCTAGCAAGGTGAAGCCTTTTACCTTCATATGTAGTCAACATTTGGTTGGGGACCAGATGGTGTTCGGGATCCCATTACAATCCAGCCGATCCCTTGCTTTTTGTTTTTCATTTTTGGGCATGTCTACTTGTGAGGATTTTAAAGCTCTTTGGGCAGAGTGTAGATGCACAAAATAACTGCATATTAGTGCACTTTATGTTCGAATATGTCCCAAGAGCTAGTTGGAGCCGGTGAGGTGTTCCGGGCATGTCCCACCGGCAGGAGACCCCGAGGACGACCCAGAACACGCCGGAGAGACTATGTCTCCCGGCTTGCCTGGGAATGCCTTGGGATCCTTCCGGAAGAGCTGGAGGATGTTGCTGGGGAGAGGGAAGTCTGGGCTTCCCTGCTGAAGCTGCTGCCTCTGCGACCCGACTTCGGATAAGCGGGAGATAATGGATGGATGGATGGATGGATGTTCGAATATGACGTGGGTTTCTTCTGGGGGGACTCGGGGGTTGGTGGCGGGGGTCCATTAGACGCATCGATGGATAGACGGATCAAAATTTAGCGCTAGTTGGTCGCAGTTTGTAGTCAGAAATGCTAACGTAAGCCCGTTTAAAATCGGAGTTGGGCAGGCCCATAGGCGGGTACTATTCTTTCCGGCCAGACAAAATCACGGGTGGCGGAAGGGTACGCCGGCTATAGGCAGAAGGCGATAAACGGACCGCAAAGTTTTAGTCAAATGCGCAGCTCTGGAAAGCAAGTATTGCCGAGTGCTGTTTTTCTTACGATAAAATGTTTGGAGGTGCTTTTTGCGGGCTCGGACGGATTAACGGCATTTCCGTTCATTTCAACGGGTCAAGCTGATTTGAGACGCGTGGGTTGTGAAACAAGCGTGGCCTGGGAATGGATTCAACTCCCAAGTCAAGACACCACTGTGACTTTGTTTTGCCTTTTCACTCGTGTTTTGCTGGACAAACTCTTACGCATTTGAACACAAGCGTATGTGCGCTTTTGCAGCCACCGTCATCACGTCCTCCACGACCAGAACGTGGACAAGAGGATCTGCATCCCCATGAACCACCTGGCTCCAGACCAGGCACCCTACACCGTCTGCAACAGCTCGCTGTCGGAGTACGGCGTCCTCGGTCAGTCCCCGTTGTCCCGCACGGCTCCCGGCCCGCCGCGGCCTCGCTTCCTGCCCGTGTGACTTGTGCGTCATGGTGTTCAGGCTTCGAGCTGGGTTTCGCCATGGCCAGTCCCAACGCGCTGATCCTGTGGGAGGCGCAGTTTGGCGACTTCCACAACACGGCGCAGTGCATCATCGACCAGTTCATTTGTCCCGGCCAGGCCAAGTGGGTCCGGCAGAACGGCATCGTGCTGCTGCTGCCGCACGGCATGGAGGGCATGGTGAGCGCCGCGCTCGGTCCCCGGGGAGACGCCGAAACGTCGCCTAGCTTTATGCTAACGTGTCATGTGAAACGCCATCGGCTGCTGACACCATAAAAACAATTGCATCCATGGCAGCACCGTAGCGTTAACGCTACAGACAACGGCTACCTATACACGCCTGTAACATAAACGGAGCGTACGGTTCTTGCTCTGAACTATGCTGCATTTCTTCCAGGGGAGCTCAGTGCTGCCTGCCATGTTGTGGCACAATGTGGTACTGCAGCTATATTCATACTTGGCCTCTTACTATCAAAACCCGTCAGAAATTATTCGGAGTGAAACACGTCCTCCAGTAATTCTATTACCGCGAGCGGGGGTGGGGGTGGCGGGGGTAATCCAGTCGAAGCAACAATTGGCTAACATGCCGCCAACGTGCTGAGAATGCCAACTTCAAATAAAAGCTTGCCAAATGCTACATGGACATCAATGCCTTGCTGTGCTTTTATTTTGAAGTTGTTTCTGGTCGCGCGTGGTGGCGGAGTGGCTGACTTGACTCGTTGGATATTTGGAACCCATTTTAACAGAGTAAGGGGTCACAAACGGTTGCCATTAATACAAAGACGTGCCGAAATCATGTTGAGTCGAGGACGCTAAAAAACATCTCATTAATGACGCCAACAATGCATAATAGGATGCCTGTTTCCAGCATGGCTAGCCGCTAAGCGAGGGAGTCCTCGAAGCTGGGAAGAGCCTAAACTTCCTTTCAAAGGCACTTGAACTCATTCACTGCCAGACATTTGCAGATCCTCTTTTCCCCTAACGTTTGAAAACATTTGAAAATAATATCAAAATAGGTTCCTGGAAGTGAATCGCTGGACTGGGAGAAGACAAGTCATTCGTCAATGGCAGTGAATGAGTTCATAGGCGAAAATCACAGACTTGCACTTCCTACTGATCCATTTTCAGCAAACTTCAATGTGCCGATTTAGCCAGCCAAGTCGCTACTTTGGTTCGGACGTCACTTTGTCGCATAGCTCAAAATCTCACTTACTGTTTCTTGGGAAGATTTGAATTATAGTTTACTGTTATGCACAGTTCAAATTGAGGGGGAAAAAAAATCATTATTATCAAAGAATGACAGCCAAGTGGCTGTTCATTAAGTGAAATGTTATTTTCTCTTGCGTATTCATAATTGTTCTTGAACAAAGCAAAAAAAAACGGATGTTTTTTTTTTTTTTTATTGTATTCAAATATTCTGAGTATTCAATAGAATTTTCAGTAGGGTATCTGAATAGCAAAATATTTGTGAGGTGCAGCCCTATAAATGATTGACGGCCTCAAATTCTGTGATGTAGCGCGTGTGTGAAAGATGATGGGTGAAATAACGGGAGAGCGGCGTGCGCCTCGTAACGTCCTCTGTCTCTCTTGTGACGTCTTCAGGGTCCCGAACATTCTTCCGCTCGCCCGGAGAGGTTCCTCCAGATGTGCAACGACGACCCTGATGTCATGCCCGTAAGAGTTCAAGACGCACTTCTGCTTGCATGCCGCCCGCGAGCGCTTGTGTATCCGTCCTCTTCTTCTGCACCGGCCAACGGCGCCGTCTCCTCCCCAGATGCTGACCGACGACTTTGCGGTGCGTCAGTTGTACGACTGCAACTGGATTGTCGTCAACTGCTCCACTCCGGGCAATTATTTCCACGTGATACGGCGGCAGATCCTACTGCCCTTCAGGAAGCCGGTAAGACTCAAGCGCACGCACGCACGTACCGGCGGAAAGTATCAAAAAGAAACTTGCCGATGTTTTTTGTTTGTGTCCTTAGCTGATTGTGTTCACTCCCAAGTCGCTGCTGCGCCACCCAGAGGCCAGGTCCAGTTTTGATGAAATGCTGCCAGGTTTGCCCTCTTGCCCTCCCGCTAGACACGCGCACTCACATATATGCGCTTGTATCATGTTGCTCATTCCTGCTCGTCCTGCGTCCAGGAAGCGAGTTCCAGAGGCTGATCCCTGAGGACGGCGTGGCGGCCCAGCGTCCCGAAGAGGTCAAGAGGCTAATCTTCTGCACGGGCAAAGTTTACTATGAGCTCACCAAGGAGAGGAAGAACCGCGAGATGGACGCAACGGTGGCCATCGCACGCATCGAGCAGGTACGACGACGACGACCACGCCGCCGCCGCCGCCGCCGCCGCCGTCGCCGTCGCCGTCTTTCTTATCAGGAGAGATATTGTCCGAGTTGCTCTCACCGCTTTAGGAAAGCAGCTCCTTTGCCCTGTCCACATTTCTCCTGAACATTTCAGTCCACCAGGTGAAAATGTCGACATTGTGAATGGGGAGTATTCGATTGATTGCTTCAGCTGCAGTCAAGTGAACTGTAGTTCAATATCTGAAGAGAAAGTGATAAACTTGCACACGCATTCAATACTTATTTTGTTGAGGAGCTCACCAAAAATTATAATCAATCTGGTTGGTCTTTTCCTTCTGTTGATCAGAACTCAGGGACCTTTGATTTACAAACGGTTGAGGAAACAAAACAAGTTATTGACATTATTATTAGATATGAAACATTCAAAAGACCGCTAACTTTTTAAAAAAGGTTCTGTAGTATACTGGCTGAACCACTTACTTACCTCATCAATATCCCCTTTACTGGAAAGTTCCCAGAAAAGTGGAAAAGTCATTCCAATTTTTAAATCTGGGGCAGCTGATGGGGTGAGTAATTATAGGCTGATAAGTATTCTCCAAAATGTTGGAAAAGGGCGGCGCAGCAATTCAATTAATGAACCATTTAGAATGAACCGTGCATAACCGCATTTCTACCACTAGGGTGTTGCGTCTTTCCACCCTTAAAGTCGGTAGAGCGGATACATCATTTTCTATTGATTATTTAATTCTGTGTCTCTTAATCAATTGCATCAGAATATAAGAATAAGAAGGCCTTTATTGATCCCACAGTGGGGACATTTTCAGAGTTGCAGCAGCAAAGATCACAGAGGTCACACAGGGACGGACGGCGGCATAATGTAGCCGTTAATGTATAACATTAACAGCAAACATTCAGAATCAAAAACCAATGTAAATATACGCAGTAACCATGTGTATATACACACCAACATTCATCTACATATAAAGTATGAAGAAAATATCGACGGCTGTGTAACAGAAAAGAGGAAGGTCATTACCACTCGATTGTTTTTTTTAGTTTGTCTGTTTTTCCAATTTTCAAAAGGAGTGCTTCTCTTGCACTGACACTGTATTGTTACGTCTTCAGTTGAAACAGTCAAGATGAATAAACACGGGCCTGACATGTCTAATCTCTCCAATTCTTTTGGAATGATGTTTCTGTCCGCTACAGGGGCTGAGAGATTCATTATTTTCTAGGTGCTGAATTACTGGGAAAACTTGTGGTTTTCGAGGGTGATTCCAAAGACGATCTCAGGTTTTGGGGAGCTGTTGAGCCAGGCGCTTTAGGCCTTCGTGGGTTAAGTGGAATTGTTGGGGGGGTTTTTTTGTCTTCTGTATCTTTAACCGAGCAAAAAAGAATACATTTTTACCCGAATACCCAATTATTCAATGTAATTTTCAGGAGGATATCCGAATAGCAAAATATTCGATAGCTTCAGCCCTCGAGTGATTGTATGATTCCAAGGGCAGTTGGCGTTTCTATTGGCCATTTTTGGGGACGATCTTGGTGGACTACATAACGAGTAGCAGAAAGGATGAAAAGTGTTGTTGTTGTTGTTGTTGTTGAAAGTCAACTGGCGATCCTGGCGTAGCCTTTGATCGCGTCGCCTGTGGCTTGTGCTGTGCGTCCAGTTGTCTCCGTTCCCGTTTGACCAAGTCAAGGCGGAGTCGGAGCGTTTTGCCAACGCCGACCTGGTTTGGTGTCAGGAGGAGCACAAAAACCAAGGCTACTACGACTATGTCAAACCTCGCATCAGGACCACCATCCAGAGGGCCAAGCCTGTATGGTCAGTGCGCCCCCCGCCCCTCCTCTCTCTCTTTTCACACTGTTACCTTTCCACACATCCCCCCCACTTTTATATCTTGTTTCATTGCACTGACAGCCCCGCCCCCCTTTTTTTTTTTTGTCTGTCAGGTACGCAGGTCGTGGCCCCGCCGCCGCGCCGGCCACGGGTAACAAGAACACTCACCTTCTGGAGCTTCGCCGTTTCCTGGACAACGCCTTTGGTCTGGATGCCTTCCAGGACCAGCAATAGACCTCCTGATGACCTCTGACCCTGCAGCAGATGGAATGAACCCTCACCTTTGACCCCCTGCACCCACCCTCACACAGACATACACCCACACACACAAGCCCATGAAAAGAGCAAAACTCCAAACAAGTTGATTTTCTTATTGTCTTTGCTCTGATTTTGCTAATTAGACGTCACTGTGACTGTATGACAAGATTTTCCCAGCAGCGCCTCCGACAGGCCACCAGTGAGAACACTGATTTCTGTGCAGTTTTTACTGATTTTAACTCCCCGCCCTCTTCCATTTTCCCAGTCTTCTTCTTCATGGACGTGTAGGAAGCGTTCTCTGCATCGCTCGTTTTTTTTTTCCTTCCTACACGCTTTTATGAACGAGTGTCGGGCTTTTTTTTGTGGTCGCCCAAAAACAAAAGAAACCAAACAAGTTTGGTTTGATCAAAGATGGCGAAGAACCAAGCTGAGGACTTTTGCTTTGCACGCCACATTGTTAGCGAGCGGCACGGCTGTTGGGCCTTCGGCGTGTTGCCATGGCAACACTGGAGATTGTTTTTGCGGCGAGCATCGGTGCCAAAGGAGAGTTGAGCTTTGACGTGAACGACAAGAAAAGATCATGTATTTATTTTCCTAGAGGGGAGCCGCCAAGTTCTCTTCATTGTTTTGCTTCATTCAATAAAGATTTCTTTATGTACTCCAAACGTCTTTACACTTTCTGTAAAATTGACCTGCGTCCCAGCTGTATAGCGCATGTAGACGGACAACAGACTGGTAGACTGGTTGCCAATCAATGTCGGGGTGCATGTTGATAAAGATAAATGACTGGTCACCAAAGTCAGGAAAGAATGGACTGGTCGCCTGAAGAGGTCAGGGCACAAATAAGCGGACTGACTGATGTCAGTTGTATCATGTTGCAGACGTGTTTTGTCTGTATGTGCCTGACACGTGCGCACGCGCATGTATCAGCGCTCCTAAATGCTAGTGTATGAAGTGCTGCGTTAACCTGGGAAAATGTTTTGTTTTGATGACACTGCGAGCTGCTTACGTTAAGTTGACGCCACTCGATCTGTACAACCCAGCTCCACTCCTCGTCATCACAGTATTGGCCCTGGGTCAGATGGGGGCGGGGTGAAAAGATGCTTCCCTCGCATGAGACAAGACCGCCCCCTAAAAACGGGCTCGTTTCAGACAGGCGAAAAAGGGGGCAGCGTAAAGGTTCCGTTTGCAAGCGATGGACAGCAATACAAAATACGGCGTCGTCGCTTCAGTCTGTTCAATGTGTAACAGAATATTTCTCGAAAAGAATATTATCAATAATTACGTGATGTTTTGGGTTGTGAACAGCCAACCCTCCCATCCCTGCCGGTCCCCCACGCCCTCCACCTCCCCCTTCCCCTTCCCCTCCCCCTCCCCCTCCCTCCGGTGTCAGACAGCTCTCTCCCTCCTCCAGTAAGATGTCGTCTTCTCTCCGGTGTGACGGCGGCGATGCCGAGCGAAGCCGCGGATGAGCAGCTCTCAGTGTCCGACCGTGCTGCGCGTTGTGGTTGCGGTGCTGGTGGTCGCGGAGCCGCGGGGCAGTGAGGGATGCTGACGGCTGCCGAGGCCGGGTAGCCGACGCGGAGGCCGTCGGACGAACGGACGGACGGACGGACGGTCGGGCAGACGGGCAGACGGGCAGACGGGCAGACGGGAGCCCGGTGGTGAACCCGGTGGTGAACCCGGAGCTCCCCGGGCGAAATCTGGTGCCTCGGCGGAGGATCTTTTGTGGATATTAAGGGACGTGTCGAAACGGGTAGTCCCGCCTCCAGTGGCTAATTACGGGTTTGAGCTTCTTGATGACCCGGAGGCCCGGAGCAGCACAGAGCGCACAGCCCCGCAGTGGGGCTTGTTCGGTGGCCAAGTGGCGGAGGTAAGACGGCCTCGCGGTCCACCTTTTGTCAGACGCACGTCGCCGCGCTACTATCAGGCCAACTAACCCCTCCCCGCGTCTTCGACTTCAACCCAAGATTAAATCGCCTGGAGTCGGACATTGTTAACAAGAAGAGTGTCTTGGAGGGAGACGTTAGCTGGCGGCTAAGCGTTAGCCTGCTAACATTCCATTGTCATCAGCCGGGCTGAGCTAGCCGAGCAAGGACGGCGGCTTTACACCGGGCTCGCGTTCACGTTGGCGTGTCTTGTCGTCACGTGTCGTTGAGACTTTGCGAAACCACGGGCGAGCGTGTGCGATTGAGAAGCAGAATCGGATTTTTGGCGACGGCCTTCTGCGTTCCTTGCCGGTTGCTCTCGCTAATGCTCATGCTCATGCTCATGCTAATGCTAAGGCAAGCGGCGTAGGCGGCTGCTTGTTGGCTTAGCATTAGCATGAGCTATTTTCCGACCAAAATGTCTCCGACGCTTGTTTTCAACGAGCCTCGTCCTCAGTGCCTTGACTTGAATATTGGCTCATTAAGCAAGGTAAATGCTCCCTGTGTGGGTTTAACGCCTTTCTGTCAGTGGCTGTTGTTCTGTGTGCATTGCTCTCTCTAATTTGCTTGTGTTTCTGTCGTTGGAACTTGTTTGAGTAATGGTGTGTGTTGACGAGTGCGTCTCTTGTGTGTGCTTGTAAAATGTCGGTATGTTTTACAGCGTGCGACGTCATCACAGTGCCTTCACTTGGTCCAATCATCTTGTTCGTCAGCAACACAACACGTGATTTTGCAAAGAATTGATTGTGTGATCATTACAGTTTCAAAATGTTGCAACCACCTGCGGTGTGCACAAAAGCCAAGTTGGCGTGCACCTGATTTTTGTGTTCACACCTCAACTTTTTTGGGTGGTGGGGGTCGTGGGATGGCATACTCTTTCGAGGGGCGGGCGCCCCGTATGTGGTCATCTGATTGGCTGCTGTTGACTTTCTGCAGAGACCCCCAATGAATCCGCTCAATCAGATGAAGGCTGGACTGGCCAGCAACCCACACAGGTACGCACACACGCTAACATTCCCGCTCTTTCATTCACATTATAGGCGCACAGACACAAACATGTTTGGAACACACACGCCCTCCCCCCCCCCCCGTTTCCCCAGTGAGGGTTTGTATGGGTATGAGCCCTCCGGTTGGCAGCAGCCCACCAACCAGCCCCCGGGGTCCCTCTCCGTGGTCACCACCGTGTGGGGGGTCACCAACCCCTCGGCCAGCCAGGTATGACACACGCCGCGTCGCGCGCTGCGCGCACACTCTGGCCCGTCTCACACGCCGCCTTCTCTCCGCATCAGGGCGGCGCCATGGGGCCCGGGGCCAACCCGGCCGGGGCGCCCATGATGCAGGGCCCCGGGGGCCCGTCCACGGCAGTGGGCGCGGGGGGCTACGTGGGTCAGCAGAGCTACGGGGAGCCCAGCAAGGCCTACCTGAACCAGGGCGTGTACGGCCAGCCCGGCGGGGGCTACGTGGGCGGCCCGGGCGGGTACCCGGGAAGGTGGGTGTCGCATGTTTGACCGCGTGGCGCCCACAGGTGGTGACTGTTTAACCCACTCCGTCCTCCCCGCACACAGTTACCCCCCCAACCACAGCGGGTCCAGGGGGGCCGCGGACTTCACCCAGGCGGCGGCGGCCGCCGTGGCCGCCGCGGCCGCTACGGCCACCGCCACCGCCACGGCGACCGTGGCCGCCATCCAAGAGAAACAGAACCAGGAAATGAACTACGGACAGGTAAGTGACACTTCCTGTTTATTTCCTAACGCACACGCATCACAACCACGGACACACACACATATCACACTCATATGGAGATACGCACACACACTCTCTCTCACATCCGCACGCACGCACGCACGCACACGCATTCCCAACGTACACATGCTTTTCACACACACACACTCACATCAGGCATGCACACACCACACATGCAGGGTGGGCCACCAACTAGTCTAGTCTGCTCGTCTTCTTTGAGCGAGCCCCCCCTCTCTGTCACCTGACCGGAGCGCATGACCCCGCCCCCCTCCCATTCCGCTGTGTCTCAGATGGGCGGCCCGTCGTACAACAACCAGTTCATGGCCCACTCGGTGCCCCGCGCCCCGCCCGGCATGGGGCCGGGGCCCGGCCCCGCCAGGGGCCCCACGTACGGTCCCGGAGGCCCCCAGAGGGTGGCGGCGCACCAAAGCTACTCGCCTGCGCCGCAGCAGCAGGCCCACCAGCGGGCCCCGCAGGGCCTGAAGCGGCCCTACAACTCGGAGGTGAGCTGCCGCCGCGGCGGATGGGCGAGAGCGGCGTCTTAGCCGTGGCGTTTCCTCCTCAGGCCTTCCCGGGGACGCCTCAGCAGTACGCCGTTCCCGTCGGTTCCGGGTCCATTGCGGTTTCAGGCGGGGGCGGGCCGCCTGGACCCGGCTTGTACTCGCAGTACCACCCAGGTCAGTCGCTGACAGAATAGTTCCCGCGCTAACGTGGGCGGCTAACGCTACCGTGGCCGGTGCCGACTCATTGTTTCTTCCTTTCTGAACCAGCAGGTACTGGTGGTCCAGGCCCCGCCCTGCAAAGGCCAATCTCCAGCCCCTCCTACCAGAAGCTGTCCCTCCCCCAGTACCCTCCATCGGTGCCCCCCAACTTGCAATACTACAAGGTGTGTGTGTGCGCGCACTTGAGCGTGTGTGTGCACACATCTGTGTAAGTGTGTGTGTTGTTGTTGTAGCAGGAGCAGTTCAACGGTCAGGGTGGAGCTTTGGGTGTGATGTCAGCGGCGGGAGGCGTTTACAACTCCTTTCACCAGCCTTCCGGGGTAAGCGTGCCTTTGTGTCTTTTTCTGGATGTTGACGGTTGGGGTAGACCGACGATCGGCTCGGCCGGCTCGATAGTCTGCGTTTTGACTGATATTGACGCCGGCCTTTTTAAAAAAAAAAAAAAAAAAAATCGAATGAATCCATTTTAAACTGTGTTGAAATCAAAAGCAAGTTGAACATTTCTGTCATTTTGAAATTTTGGAGGGCTTCATTTACTGTGGAAAACTAAATGGAGCTATTGCTGAAAGCGGAGGTCAACGCAAACCTTTTTTTTTTTTTTTTTTTTTTTTTTTCCCAAGAATATGTTCCCAGCAGGCCCACTAGTTGAAACACGGCATTCTGACTAATTTTGCATTTGGGGAATATAAGTTAAGCAGCAAAATGCGCTCGTTTTTAGCCATCTGTGGGGGCGGCCATTTTGTCTCGCGTCGACTGAAAATGACATCACAACTGCCCACGACGACCAATCACGGCTCAGATTCAGAAAACGGGTCAGCCGCGATTGGTCCTTGTGAGCAGTTGCGATGTCATTTTCAGTCGACGCGAGACAAAATGGCCGCCGCCCGCAGAGATGGCTAAAAACGAGTGGATTAACACTTATTGCATAAGCGCAATATTTATCGGAATGCTCAACTAGTGGGCTCGCATACAACATATTCTTGCAAAAAATATGTTTGCGTTGACTTCTCCGTTACGTTATGATTGAACTTTTGAAGCCATGCGCTGGCCGCTCCCCGAACTTTGAGTTTTGAGAATTGTATTACAAAGATGTACAGTATATTGTGTATGTATGTTTGTTTGTGTCTGTGTGCCCTGCGATTGGCTGGCAACCAATCCGGGGTGGCGGCAAATCCGACTTTGATCGAAATGAGCTTGCAACTTCAGTTGAAGTCCATACGGATGTCCCCATGGCACTCCTTTGGCACCCGAGTGTTTGAGTCCCAATCCAAGACCTCGGCAACGCCTCGGCGCGCGCGCGTGTTTGTGTGTGGTCGTCATCCTCACTCATCATTCCCGCGAGCAGCCCGGTCGGGGGTTACCAGGCTACCCCGGCTCTCCGGTCCCCGGCAACCCGACTCCGCCCATGGCGCCCGGCGGCTCGGCGGCGCCGCCCTACGCGTCGCCCGGCAACAGCGGCGACGTGGGCAAAGCCTCCTTCCCGCCCGACGCCAAAGCGGCGGCGGCGGCGGCCTCAGGTGCGTGTCCGACCGAAGCGCCCCGCGCGGCCAGCTCGCGAGGGGGCGGCCCACCTGACTTGCCGTTGGGCAGGCAACCCGAGCGACGACCTGCGTCTGACCTTCCCGGTGCGGGACGGCGTGGTCCTGGAGCCCTTCAGGTTGGAGCACAACCTGGCGGTCAGCAACCACGTCTTCCAGCTCAAGGACTCGGTGTACAAGACGCTGGCCATGAGGTCACTTCACTTCCTGTTGCCTTTTCACAGCAACACTTTGACCTGACAGCAAGCGCTGAACCGTCTGCGTACGTGCGTGTGCGTGTGCGTGTGCGTGTGCGTGTGCGTGTGCGCAGGCCGGACCTGGAGCTTCAGTTCAAGTGCTACCACCACGAGGATCGGCAGATGAATACCAACTGGCCGGCCTCGGTCCAGGTATGACGCTCGCGCGTGCCGCCGCCGCCGCCGCCGCTCATTTGGTTCCTTCCGAAGCCACAAATGGCCACGTTTGAGCCCAGCTGACTGTTTGTTGACGGTGACGGCACAACACCGCATTTCAAATTTGATTGTGTCAATCAGAGGCGGGGTTTGGCCTCAAAGGGGCGGGGCCGCCTTCCTTTGAACCCTGCTTTTCACAAGAATTCCAAATGGGCAAACGATTGAGAGGATTGACGCCTATTTTGGTAGCTTGACCTTTTGACCTCTACTTTGGCCCGCTGGATCACGCGGCCTTTGGCGAGGCGCAATCGCTCAGCTCAGCCGAGTTTCGGCCGGCTGAAATGTTTTTGTCGAGCGTCTCGGACCGCCCATTCCACTTTGAACTTGCCTCCTTCCTCAGGTGAGCGTGAACGCCACGCCGCTCAGCATCGAGCGCGGCGACAACAAGACGTCGCACAAGCCGCTGTACCTGAAGCAAGTGTGCCAGCCGGGCCGGAACAGCATCCAGATCACCGTCAGCGCCTGCTGCTGCGTCAGTCGCTCGCTCGCTCGCTCGCTCGCGCGCTCGCAACGTCTCGCTTGCCGGCTCCGCCTCAGCGCCTCGTCTCGTGTGCTGTCGCGCAGTCTCACCTCTTCGTGCTGCAGCTGGTCCACCGTCCGTCGGTGCGTTCGGTTCTTCAGGGTCTGATGAAGAAGAGGCTTCCCGCCGAGCACTGCGTGGCCAAGAGTGAGTGGCGGCACCCTCGGGGGGCGGGGGGGGGGGGGGCCCGCGGTTCGCCGAGCGTTGTTGACGCCTTTGTGGCCCGCAGTCAAAAGGAACTTCAGCAGCGGCTCCGTTGCCGGGACCCCCGGGCTCAACGGAGAGGACGGCGTGGAGCAGACGGCCATCAGGGTGTCGCTCAAATGCCCCATCACCTTCCGACGCATTCAACTGCCCGCCAGAGGACACGACTGCAGACACATCCAGGTAGGCGCGCTTGCTTTTGCGCCGCCTTTTGAGCTGCAATTAAAGCGGAAGTCCAGCCAAACATTTTTGGGGTTCAAGAATATGGTCTATGCAAGCCCTCTAGTTGAAACCGGGCGTTGCGATAACCATTGCGTTTGTGGAATAAGTGTTAATCCGCACGCGCAACATTTACCACAGAAAAGTCATCCAAACCAAGCTAAAAGTTGCTCCGGGGAGCAATTAGAAGCAACCGAATTCCAAAAGGCAGGACTCGAAAGCAACTGGACTGAAAGTTGGTGTGCAAACGCTCTTTGATCTTCTCAAGCCATGCGTTCCTGTGCGCAGTGTTTTGACCTGGAGTCGTACCTGCAGCTCAACTGTGAGCGGGGAACGTGGCGGTGTCCCGTGTGCAAGTATGGCCAAAGACACACGTGTGCTGGCTCCGTGGCAGCATTCCTCTTGAACGTGTGTGTGTGTGTGTGTGCGCGCGCGTGTGTGCGTGCGCGCGCGTGTGCGTGCCTGCAGTAAAACGGCTCTGCTGGAGGGTCTGGAAGTGGATCAGTACATGCTGGGAATCCTCATCTACGTTCAGAAGTGAGTCGCTCGTGCGTGATAACCAGACGGCACGTGCGGCAAGCCGTGACATGCCACGCCCCCACGCGGCGCCGCGCTCCTGTCATCGGGGGCGGCCGTTTCGCCAAAGTTTGGCCGTCCCTGGCTTTTTTCAAGCCGAAACAGACCGCAATCGTTTTGTCGCGTGATTTGTGTTTTTTTTTTTTCGACGTGCGCTTTGCGTGCGTTCAGTTCGGAGTACGAGGAGATCACCATCGACCCGGTGTGCAGCTGGAAGCCGGTGCCGGTCAAGCCGGACGTCCACATGAAGGAGGAGGCGGACGGCCCGCCGCTCAAGCGCTGTCGGAGCCTCAGCCCCAGTCACGTGGTGCTGCCCAGCGTCATGGAGATGATCGCCTCCCTGGGCCCCGCCCCTCCCTCGGCGTCCTCGCCCGCGCGCCACCCGGCCCTGCCGGCCGACGCGCCCGACTACGCGCTGGCAGGTGCGCCGCTTTGCTTCTCTTGCTGGCGCGTCGGGCATTTCGCCGCCGCCTTGGAACACTTTGCCGTTTCGCATTCCCATTTGGTGTTCGAAATGGAATTGGGCTTTGACGCTTTTTCTTTTCACCTTTTAGTTTGGGCTTTTATTCATTTTAGGCCGTTCGGTTTTCAAATATGTGGAGCTTACTTGTCCGAGCGCGAGATGAAAACGTGTGGAAAAGTCTGAAAAAACTGTTTGACCTTCCTTCTTTTGTGCAGCAACGCTAAAGTCGGGACAGCTGAAATCGAGCCGGAAGGCCCGTTTTGCGCATTGGCATTCTCACTTTATTTCATCAACAAAAATGTCCTTTCAATTTGAGTTGGCAGTTATTTTTTCGTTCGATAACCTCGATGACCTCAAAGTGAGCGCGCGTGATGACGAGCGCGCCCGTGCCCGAGAAACGTTTTACGCCGCTCGGGAGCTTTTGATGGCTCTCAATCTGAAAATGCCTTTTTTTTTTGTTTTGTTTTGTTTTGTCGTTGTTCCGAATTGGCTCAAGTTTTGAAGACGTTCCATATTTGTCTTTCAGCAAAGTGCTATTCGGCAACTAAGGACATTTGTCTTCTCCGGGGATGGAACGAGTCATCGGAAATCAATTGAAGATGGATTTGAACGGCTTATATACGCCAAAAATATACCCCGAAATTTCAAAAAGAATTAAAAGCCAGATAATTGAAATGAGTGGTGGTGTTTTTTTAAAATAAGTAACAAGCTAACTGAAAATCCCGTTTATGGTTGCTAAACTAGAATGAGAGCAAAATTGTCCATGGTCTTCATCTTTGTCAATACGTTTCGTACCTGAGCTTTTGGGCTTGATTTGAACTGTTTTTCTTTGTGCCGCTTTGACGCAAAAAGGAAGGAAGGAAGGAAGGAAGGAAGGAAGGTCAAGCGGCAAGCAGTCATCTTGCAGCACGTTTCCACCAATGTTCGTCGCCTGGCGCCGGCCCCCAGAAGGTGCTGGCAGATAGACGATGACTGTCACACGTCCAAATCAAGCGGACGAGAAGGAAAGCCAGGGCGCGGCAGCTTCGTTGAGCGCATCCCAAACCCTTCCAACAAGCCGATTGCGTCCTTTTTGATGGGCGTTGTGCACGACCTCGTCCGACAACTGTTCGCAACTGACATTGCAATTTCATTCAGAGGTGGTCACTTGACCCGATTCTGCCGGCCGCGAGCCGGGTACCCTTCCGTCCTCATCCCTCCGTCCTTATTATAAAAATAATCATCCTCCGTCCTCGTCCTTTTAAAGCGCTTCCGCCACCCCCCAAAAAAAAAAGCGTCCGTGCAGGTTTCATAATTCAACAACGTTATTTCAGATCATTGGCTGGCTCATTTCCTAACTGTGTCCACCAAGGTAGCTTTTAGCCAGGGGACATTATGAGAATATTTAAGATAATACTATTGCGTTTTACTGCAGAACCTTTGTGTCGTAAAACAATATCTTTTCGGTTTTATTGCATTATTTTGCACTAAAATAATGACTGCAAAATAATGCAATCTTATTTTAGGAGGAGGGACCGGAAGGACGGACAGGTTTTGTCGCTGGGATGTGTGGGTTTTATTTGTTGTTGTTGAGTTTCCACTGACCTCTTTTATTTATTTATTTATTTATTTTTTTTAAGTTTGCACTCAAGAAATACACTGTTTTAAAATGCTAAAACTAACAGGAAAACCCATAACCCCCCAAAATTCAAGCAAAGTACTCGTACGCGGAGGCGGGCGTGCGTCAATCAACTCAACTTGATCCGCTTGCGTGTTTCAGCTCCGTCGTATCCCGGCCAGCCGGCGTTCTCGGACTCCGGCGCGGGGCCGCCGACCCCGGGGGGGGACTTCTCGTCTCCCGGCCCGCCGCCGCTCTCCTACCGCTCGGAACTGTCCGCCGCCCTCCTGGCCACAAGCGACAAGCCGCCGGCCGCGCAGGTGCCGCCGCCGCCGCCGAGCATTTCCCACATGTCAACGCTCGCTTCCTTTGCGTTGCTTCTTTCTTGTCTTTGCGTCCCTGTGCCAACTTGTTTCCCGTCCTTCCGCTTTCCTTTGTTTCTTTTTCCTGGCCTTTCCTGGCCTTTCCTTTCCGTCACTTCCTTCCTTTTTCTTGCTTTATCCGCTCGTTTTTTTTCCTCCTCCATTCCTGACGGGACTTCCTTCTGTGGCTTCCCGTCCAACATATGACTCCTTCCTTGCCGACGTTGCTCCCTTCCTTCTCTCTTTGCTTCCTGCCGTTTCTTGCGTTGTGCCTTTCTTCCTTCCCGTCGTCCCTTGCTGTCCTTTGACCTGGAATTGCCTTTCCTCTCATTCCTCATCCCCTTTCCTTAACGGCTCGCTTCCTCCCGCCAGACGTCGGCTTCCCGCGGCCTCGGTCTCCACGGCAACCCGCAAGCGGGCAGGGCCGTCAACCCCATGCTGCTGCTGCAGCAGCAGCAGCAGCGTAGCAACCACAACGCTCGTCTCCATGGTGACGCCTTCAGCCTCGGGCCCGGCGCAGACGTTCCGGAAGCTTCTCTCGACGTGAGTGGATTCGGTTCGTTGCGCCGGTGGCCGTGCGTGCGTGCGTACGGGGGCGGGGGCTACAATAGTTTGGGGTTTTTCATTTTTGCTTTTTCATTCAGTTACTTTTACTTTGTTTTTGCAGCAGATTTTTTTTTTTTTTTTATGACATTTTTGGGAAAATGCTTTGTTTTAGTTTTGTTTTCATGAGGTTTACTTTTCTCACATACGGAGTGTTCGTCAAGTGAAAAAAACAAAACAAGGTCACCGAGTGTCGCGTGATGAATTCAATTACGATTGCTAACCTTTTTTGTAATGGAAGCATTTCAAACGAAGCCGAAAGCTCGTGTCCGATTTGAATAAGCCAACGACACCTTTTGCTATAATTATACTTTTAGTTGGTTTAATAAATAGACGTACTTGTACTTTTCAGAAAGCATTTTGTTTTTTATTTCATCAAACAAACATTCCCCCCCCGCCCACTTTTAGTTGCAGTTAGTTCATTTGTGTTTGTGAACTTTTGTGCGAGTGAGAGAGTGAGTCTGCGTGCGTGCGTTGTCGTGGTAACGCTGCGTTGCGTTGTGTTGTGCGCGTGGTTTCAGCTGCTTCCGGAGCTGAGCAACCCGGACGAGCTTCTGTCGTACTTGGGCCCGCCGGACCTCCCCAACAGCAGCAGCAGCAACAACAACGACGACCTGCTGTCTCTCTTTGAGAACAACTGATTCCTTCCTCTCTTTGCTGCCGCTCAACTTTTTACACTGGTGTCACACTTTGGTTGTCTTTGAACAATCCAGAGTTTTTCCTTTTGTAGTCCCCAAAGCGCCACGCGCTCGTCAACGGATTTCCTCACATACGTCGTGTTTTGCCACTTTGGAAATCGGCGGGAAAAGCCCGAAAGTTGAATTCAAGCACGCCAATCGCCGATTGCCATTTTGGCTTTCTCCTCCACTTTTTGACGTACCTACGTTTCTGCTGTCGGCGCTTGCAGCGGCCCTCCGAGGAACGGGAAGTGGCCAAAACTGTCCAGAGGGACTTCAAGCGCCTCGTCGCCGGGGCTGCGGTGCTGGGAAACGTGCTCGCCGACTTTGCGTCTTCGCTGTCATCGGTGCGCTCGCTTGCCGCCGGTCCCCCAGAAAGTCGCCAAGATTATCACCTGCGAAACCAAACCAAACCAAACCAAAACGTTCTTGCGATGACCGTGTCGGGCTTGGCCAAACTGATGGCGAGATGTACGTATTGCATAATCTATGCCGCCGGTGTCAAACTCTAGGCCCACAACCTCATTTTATACGACCCGCGAAGGCAAATCACGTGCGTCAATTTCACCTTTCTTGCCAATTGTTTTCATTTTTTAACAACACTGAGTTATGAGATCCTACTGCAAAGTGTCATTTCTTACCAATCCTCCCGTATAAAATACATTGAAAAATCATTGAGCCATTACTTACCACCTTCTCATTTCAAAAGGAGCTCTCCATCAATTTGTTGTGTATTTGCGATCGTTTGCGTTCACGGTCATAACGGCCCTCCGAGGGCCGCCGCATCCGCGATCCGAAAATGAGTTTGACACCCCTGGCGTATGTGGATTATTATCATCAAAATAAAAAATACGACACGGGTTAACGATAATAAACTACAATAATACACAGAGGAAAAATACCATTCAAAACATCCGGTGGAAAATAAAATAACTAAGTTCCAAGGAATGTACACCGAAACGGTTCCCAAACATGCTTGCTAACGTGCTTGCAAATTTGCTCTTACGTGCTTGTCATCGTAGCACAAATCAAACACCATACCATTCTTTTTTTTTTCTTTTAATCGTATATTCTGTTGAAGGTATTTTCCGTTGATACCGATCCCCCGTCGATGGCGATACATATCGATAATTGAATCATGGGCCAGGCCTATGGCGGCATCACACGTCTTGGTTATCGCCGGTTCATTTTCAAGCCGGCCACGAAAGAAACGTGACGTTGAAATCACACTCGACTTTCCCCGGTTCCTTCCTTCCTTCCTTCCTTCCTTCCTCTTCAGTTGCATCCAACGATGTACTCGGTCCTCGAACAATATGAAGAATTGCAAAATCAAACCAATAAGTTATTGTGATGATGTTGGCGTTTGCTTCAAAGGCACCGCGGGACCGCAGCGTATTTCTCGCGTCTTTTCTTGATCACTGCTTTTGTCCCAATGATGACTGTGAATAAAATGACTTTAACGGAGCCCGAGACAATATTTGCTTTTCTAAACCAATACGTTACGCTGCATTTGGATGATGTCAGCGCGGGACACTTTCTTTGGAGGTCTTCAGAAAAAAGAAAAAAGGTCCCACGAGTCCCACCGGAAGATTTGCAACGCCGACCAACCAATGTCGTCGGTCGATAGTAGCTCTTTTCAAATTGGCGGATATATTGTTGCCCTTTGTATTCATTTTACACATTACGACGTGACAAACATTGGCCCATTTAAGTAATTAGTCAATGAATTGGTTACCGGAATTGTGTTCTGCCAAATAAGGGAATCGTCATTGGCCGTTAAAAAAAAAATACAAATCCATATGGGTGGGGCTTTAACGGCTGATGACAAACGTTGACGCAATGCAAAAAGGTCACCGAAAATTTCAAAGTGACAAGTTGAGGAGAGATGACGATCCTAAGTGGTATCCATCTTTTTCCCTCCATCACGCGAGTGATGAAGATGGATTCCACCCAAGGAGAACCTTTGCATTGATGAACAAATGGGGCCATTTTACAGAAGTCTCTGTCAAGTCGCCAGGCACGACAATGGCGACAACACAGGAAGCAGCCTGTGCTTGGAGCCGCAGCGGTGTGCCGGACAATCGCCGATCGAGGCCAACTGCAACTTCTACCTTGACCGTTACTTGACTTCCACAATCTTCTGCAGCCGTCGTCTTTCCGACGTCTTCTTCATCACCCCGGTCGCGGTCGGAATTGGTCACGTTATTGCCAGGAGACGTGGTGGAGACTTGAATCACCATCAGGTCGCCGACTCGTCTCCAGGCCGGTAGTGAGATGGACCCTCGAGGTGGTAATAGTACCGACCCTTCTCATGAGCTCCTGGAGCCTCCAACTTAGTCGCTGTTGTCAGAATGGATTCAGGAAGATGTTGCCTCCACAAGCGGTGAAGCTGTACAGGACCAGAGCAAGGCCAAAGGCATAGAACTCCTGTAGATCCATTTCAAGTTGGATACATCAGCTGGTGGTCAACCAAATAGTGTCCCCCCCCCAAAAAAAAAAAAACACGGTGAGACCCACAATGTCTCCAGAATCACATGTGCTGTGTGTTGCAAGGGTCAAAATCCTTTATTGAAGGCAAAATGACAATCATGCCTATGTTCAAGTTGCGTCCTATCATTTCTCTTTTGAGCTTTGCAGGCTAGCTTGCTCTGGGTGTGACCGCTGCTTTTCTTTACCTTTGCTGTCATCACCTGGTAGCAAGTTCATGTTAAAAAAAACTTACATGTATGCTTAGTAAATGAA
This sequence comes from Filicampus tigris, assembly GCF_054856515.1. Classification (NCBI taxonomy): domain Eukaryota; kingdom Metazoa; phylum Chordata; class Actinopteri; order Syngnathiformes; family Syngnathidae; genus Filicampus; species Filicampus tigris. Next base: position 697,378 of record NC_141221.1, read on the forward strand.
TTGATATGACACGTTGTGACCATCCTGGCCTCCAATTGCATGCATGAGATGAATAACAAAAACATGACATACAAAAAAAAATCCACTTTAACAAAAACATGACATACAAAAAAAAAATCCACTTTGTTTTTAAGTTGTAGTGGAGTCAAAATCGGGGAAGATTTAGCTTTGAAGGGGTTAAAAGCGGCTGAGCCTGAGCAAATGTTTATCGTTGATCATAATCAACTTTCAGATGCGTTCCCCAAATGTAAATAAAGTGCGTTAAAAATTCAATGTATTATTCTTGTTATAATCTTACTAATTGCCGCAAATACGACACTAATAAAACGTCATAAACATCAAGCTATTCTGACATCGGTACAAAAGTGCTAAAGGCAGCAAACGGACTTTTCTTTTTTGTCGTCGTGCAGATGACCGCGCCCTGTCCACGTGAGCGCGCATTCTTCGGCCCCTTACCGCCCCTCTCAACACCCGAGGGCGCGCGCGCACTGCGGGTTGTGACATTCAGCCATCACGCGCTGCCCACCGTTGGCCACGGGGGCTGTCAATCACACGTGGCGTGCTCTTCTTTGAACACAAAGACTTGCCGCTATATAAACGGTGCGGGGCGACCCTTTGAGAGCACGTTTAAACCGCTGCGCTCAATCGGCCCGCCCTGACAACGCACCAAACGCACCACAAAAGTGGGCCTGGCCAATAAGAAATCGTCACTTGGCGAACGTTACTTGTCATTTGCCTGCCAATTGGCCACAGTCTGCGCCAGTAACGTTCGTCGCCGCTCGCCATTGGCCCGATTGAATGATCACCGCCCACTAGCAGTTTCATATAAAGTTGATCGACGCTCCGCCATCTTTCTCGGTTCATTGTCATTGATCGCGTTTAGTCGGAAATTTTTACCTTCTTCCTCGGAAGCGACGCAAAGGCAAACATGGCCAAACCAAGAGTGTTCTTCGACATCACCTCTGACGGCGCGCCTCTTGGCCGCGTGGTGATGGAGGTACGTTAGCCCGATTATTGGCGCGGGGAGCGGCGAGGCGTTAGCACGCGTTTCCTTTGTGGGGGGCTCCGGAGCTCGATGCCGATGCCGATGCCGATGCCGATGCAGATGGCGGAACGCGCGGCCCCGGGCGGGCGAGCCTCGAAACGGGCGGGAGGCCGTCTGGAGGCTAGCTCGGGGCCGTGCCGGTGGGCCGTCGGTCACTAACTCGTGTTGGAGCCAGCCTTGCCCGGGCGGCTTTGTTTGAGCGTTAGCGACTTTAGCCTCGCGCGTTAAACTGGATGAGTCATGCGCCAATCGAACGCGCTAATGCGGCGCGCTTCTTTTCCGTTGCGGCCGGACGTCAGTTCGCTCGCCATGTTGGAGGTGTCGCCCCTAAGCCTCAAGGCGACTGGAATGACTACGCAAGTCAATGCCCTGCAATCTCTTAAATGGCCACCTGGAAACGTGAACACTCTTAGTCAATGATATAGCAGCGTACTGTATTCTTAAGTTGCCGTTACAAGATGGACAGCAATCACTGCGTTTGGTGCTTCTCTGTTAAATTACTGTGTGTGTGTGTGTGTGAAAGTGTGTCCGTTTGGGGACCAGATGGGCATCGGAAACGAAATGTTTACAAAGTGACTCTTTCTCCCATTCAAGCATTTATCAAGAGTGTAACAGTCTTGCATACAGTGATGGCTGTAGACACCGGACGGAGCTCATATTTACAAAATTCAAATGACTGTGATTCTCATCTACTGCTCGTCTTGCACATTTGCAATTAGATCGAAAGTGTATATCATGTTTTTGGGTCCTGGTTTCCCCAAATGTAGACTGATGCGTAATTTGCTCCTCTGCGGGAGTTGTGACAGCAGTAATATTCGCACACATGCTCCGCTATTATTTCCCGCTCTCGTCTGCTGACGGCTAATGCTAACGTAGCAATGCTGCGGTGGAGCCCGCCGCCGTCTTTTGTTGGCCGGCCGCTCGGCTTATGGAAAAAACGGGGCGGACTGCGGGCACCCCGCGGGCACCCCGCGGGCACCCCGCGGGCACCCCGCGGGCACCCCGCGGGCACCCCGCGGGCACCCCGCGGGCACCCCGCGGGCACCCCGCGGGCACCCCGCGGGCACCCCGCGGGCACCCCGCGGGCTCGTTTTCCACTCGTGACTTTGGACCGTGATGGGACTGCGACACTTGTGCCTTCTGGAAGCTTCCATGCGCGGGCGCGGGCGGGGGCGGGGGCGGGGCGGTCGGTTGGGCTGAGGGGGGCGGTCGGTTGGGCTGAGGGGGGGGGGGGGGGGGCGCGGGGGCGCTTCCCTTTGTAACCACGTTCCAGAAGTCCTTACACGCTTATGAAACGTTTCCTTTGGGTCTTCGGTCCGAACGTTGTGCTTTTTGCATGCAATGGCCGACCGATTTTGTTTCACCCATTCAATCCGAAAAATAATGTATCACAAAAAAATCTGAGACTTTTTGTGCCCCAAATATTTGTATAAATGCACGCAAGCATTACGTGATATCGGCCTCTTTTCAAACTATCTTTTCCAATAACAATTTTTCAAAATGTCATGTGATAAGCATGAGAAGAGTTCAGGCGGAGGTGGGCATTTTCTGGGCGGTGTTCACTGCCCACAAGTGTCACTTTTGGTGGGGGTGGGGGGGGGGGGTTGTGCTCTTTGGACTTTGGCCCAAACGGCAAGACCTTTCCTCTGTCGGTGCCCTCCAAAACATGGAGCATTCAGGGGATGTCTGCCTTTGTTCACCTTTTTCTTGCATTCTTTGGACCTGTGTCACTTTGGAAACGACTTTCTGAAGTTGCATCTTGTACTCACCCCAACTCTGCTTTGTTCTTGTCGCTAGTTTAACCCGTTCGGGACTGGAGCGCATACCCGTGTTTCTACCACTGGAGGCGGGAGCGCCGGTGCGTCTTTCCACCCTTAAAGCCGAGAGAGAGCATACACGTCATTTTCTTTTTAGGATTTAATTCTCTGTCTCTTAACCAATAAACTGCATCAGAATATACACGTGACGCTGTTGTAAACCCGCGGAGGATGTTTCCAAATCCTTGCGAGTCATAATGGCGGACGCTCTGAAATGAGCAACGGCGCTCGTATAGCCGACGCGCTTGTGGAATTTGAACCAGTCGAACGTGATGTATGTTTGCAGACAATGGCTATTGATGGCTGCGTAACAGAATAGAGGATGGTGATTACCACTCGCTTTTAAATTAAATTTACATTTTTAAAATGTAGATGTCAATTGAAAGTAGTGCTTCTCTTGCTTATTTTGACATCTTCGATTGAGACGGTAAAGATGAATAAACTGGGGCCTGTGTGAAAGCCACGTCGAATCCCTCCAATTCTTTTGGAATGATGCGTCTGTCTGCTACAGGGCCTGACAAATTCATTACTTCGTAGGTGTTGAATTTGTGGCAACATTTTCCAGGGTAATTCCAAAGACAATCTCAGGTTTTGAGGAGCTGTTGAGCCAGGCGCTTTAGGCCTTCGTGGGTTAAATGGAATTGTGGGGTTTTTTTGTCTTCAGTGTCTTTAACCAAGCAAAAAAACAAGAATACACTTATTTAAAAAAAGAAAAAAATCAAATGTCTAAAATGCAGGTGTGGCTAGTCCCAAAATATTGAATCTGAGAGAGGTTGACTTTGCTAACCTAAATTGTTTACAGTTGGAGACTGTAATAACTGGTGACATTGAACATATCAACTCATCTAAAAGTAGCCTCTATCCCCTCCCAAAAAATATATATTTTTTGTGGCCAGATGCAGATTGTTTACAGTAAAACTTATGTGGCGGAGTTTTTCTAACTTGCTTATGGAATGTGCATAAAGTTCCGATTTTCTTGTCAGGTTCCAACTAGATTTGCAAATCCTCTTTTTCAACTTTGTATCCTTATGCGGACAATCATCTGAAAAATACCGGAGTCATTGTCCATCAAAACGTGGACTCTTTGAAGTTTCCCGTCAAATATCTGGACCTTTTGTCCAGATGCAGCTCGTATTTGGCGCAAATGAGCACGCGCCGTTTTTCGAAAAAGTCCAGGGACACTGACGCAGATTGTGCTAACAAGCTGTCTTTTTTGCCCAGGAAAATGAAATTGCCCTTCATTGTCACGATCATCAATCTGTCCATTTTTTGACAAAATTGGCCAGTGTCCGTCTCGCATGACATGTGGTTCATGTATTTTGGACCCAAATGTGGCTGTTGGTAAAGCTGCTTTTTTTTTTTTCTTCTCCCTGCAGCTGCGCGCTGACGTGGTCCCCAAGACGGCGGAGAACTTCCGCTCCTTGTGCACCGGCGAGAAGGGTTTTGGCTACAAGGGCAGCACCTTCCACCGCGTCATCCCCGGATTCATGTGCCAGGTGAGCGAACGTATTCTCGGCCGGGGCGACTCGGACGAACCTGCCGACGCCCGCCCGCCCGAGTGGAAGGAAGGCAAAGGCTAATGCGTTTCCTATTCAGGGCGGCGACTTCACCAACCACAACGGAACCGGAGGAAAGTCCATCTATGGGAACAAGTTTGCCGACGAGAACTTCACCCTGAAGCACACGGGACGAGGGATCTTGTCCATGGCCAACGCCGGACCCAACACCAACGGCTCGCAGTTCTTCATCTGCACCGACAAGACCAACTGGTGAGAGCCGCCCGCCCACTTGCCTTCCGTTCACCAGTAAGACAAAAAAAAAAAAAACACCATGTAGTCCCTCGATGGACTTTCATTTTTGGGGACAATCGGGTAAAAAAAAAACAACAACTTCGATCTCTTTGTTCAAGCAGATGAGGTTTCAAATAAACCGTACACCAAATTCACCAACACAATTTGAACATCACGTCAGGAAGAACCTTGTCCAAAATTCGTGCAGCGTTTTCCAAAGTCAAAGCAGAAGTTTGCAACTGTCGGATTTGACTTTAGAATAAAAAACAAGCGGCAATCTTTTGGCCTACTTTCTGTCATGTTATGCACCAAATCAGCAATTTACTTAACAGTATCTCATTCTGTTTTTTCCAGTTTCATAGATTATTCAAGCAATTGTCATGAATTGATTTCCTGCAATGATTGTTGGGTACAGTTCTTTTGATGACTAATGGGGAAATTTATTCCAAAATATGACTACAGCATAGCACAAATGTGCTCAATATTGATGCCCACACTCACACACAAAGGTGCAATTGCCTAGTGGTGCCACACGGTGGCAGCGAACCACTGTTGCAATGAAACAACTCAATTTGTTGGCCCATGATGCTAAATACCACAAGATGGCACCAAAGATTTTTTTTTTTCCCCATGTGTGGACAAGAGGGGGCCAGAGCAGAAGTCAGAAGCAAAATGCATAGAAGCCAATCTCCTTGAAAAATGTTCCTGGATCAAACATGTTATGGAAAGCTCAAATTGGAGTGGACCCATTTAATTATAAATTTAAAAAAAAGAAAGTGTTTTGAAAGTTCCCCCTACAGCCCAACATGGTAAACATTTTGGGAGTTGAAGTGTTGGAAGGATGGCGGTGTCTGTGTGGGAGAGCTCAAACGTTGAGCGAAGCCTGATGTGCGTGAGCGTTTGTTCGTTTTCCCTCAGGCTGGACGGCAAGCACGTGGTCTTCGGCAGCGTGGTGGAGGGCATTGACGTGGTCCAAAAAATGGAGGGAAAAGGCAGCCAAAGTGGGAAGACTTCCTCCCGGTTGATCATCGCCGACTGCGGCCAGCTCTGAGCGCACCACGTTTTAGGGACACCCCCCCCCCCCCCCGTCATTCCACATTCCAGCTGATAATGGAACAACTCATTTCCTCTTTTTCCCCCCCTTTTTTTTTTTTTTTTTTTTTTTGGTAACAATTCCAAACTTGTTGCTGCATTTGTGACATTGCCTCTGAACATTTGGTTTGCATTTAACGCTCTGCTCCAAAACTGTTTTCGTTCATCCAAGAAAATAAAAGATGGCCTTGACTACTCGTCTCTTGATTTGAGTCTATTCCTGAAACCTCCTGCTGCTCGTCATGAATCTACAGAATGACATGCATGTCGAAACAATGCACTATGTTTTGGATCAGCATTTATTTTTTACGGTTAAATGGCTTCGCATGCATGAATGGACTTTTTGGATAGTATTTAACAGTGGAGATAATCAATTCATTCTTGTAAGCTTTGCCACAAATGAATCTCCTCAAAACATAACTTTGTTTTTAGCCCTCAGACGTGTAAATGGTAGGTTTTATATTCTGCTACGCTTACTTTGGGCCCAGGGAGGTGGAGGGAGTTTGAGAGCAACTGGGCAAAGGAGAGTGCGTGGAGTTAGGATCCTTGTTGCCAGGTAAGACTCAATTTGCACCCGTTTTCTAAATCTGAGCCCTGAGCAGCTGTGGTGTCATTTTCAGTCGACGGACGTGACAAAATGTCCGCCACCACAGATGGGTAAAAAAAACAGGTGGGTTTTGCTGCTTAACTCCCGTTCCACAAACGATATTTATCCGAATGCCGCGTTTCAACTAGTGGGCCTGCAGAGAACATATTCTTGCAAAACAAAATGTTTGGGTTGACTTCAACTTTAACACTCACATGAATGCCGCTTCCATTTAGCCCAATTTTTGGGACAATTTGTAAGGCTGCAATTCAAAATGATTTGGACAATCGACGAATTGCTCATTTCCATCGCTTGACTTCAAGTCGCAATTGACACTGCAGAAAACGCATAACCAATCACGGCTGAGCTGATTTCTCAAGCTGAGCCACGATTGGTCGTTGCCTGAGCAACGGTGATGTCATTTTCGGTCAACAGAAGTGACAAAATGGCCGCCCTCGGCGATGGCTTAAAAACGAGCGGATTCATTCTTATTCCACAAATGCTCTCTCAATCAGAAAGCTGTATTTTGTTTGGGTTTTCCTTGGCACTTTTTATTTTAAAATGCGTCGCTCACACGACACCGACGAAGCCGGACGACACGTATGTACTGCCCACAAACCTTCCGAGTGGAAGCGGGTCGAAGTTGGTCGACGGAAAGGCCAACGGAAGCCCGTTTCAAATGAGAGGCGGCCGGCCGGACGAATAAGACAGACAGACAGGCAGACAGGCAGACAGACAGGCAGACAGACAGACAGACAGACGGACGGAGGAGGCTAGGGCACCCCGGCTGCAGACGGAAGCGGGATTTTTTTTCTAAAATACCCGAACGAACGTAGGTCGAGATAAGTAAGACCTACATTTCTTCGCACAATGACAATTGCCAGCTAAATTCAACAGGAAGTGTGCGCCCCTCGTGCAAAACGTTGTGTCAAAAGCGTTTTCAAACGCGATCTCAGAGGAGGAGGCCGCCGTTGGTCGTATCGGCGGCTTCGAACAAGCGCGCAAGAGAGAGCGAAGCCTTCTGACGAAAAGTTGGCGAAAGACAAATCTTACAGTAAGTGTCCCGCCTGAACGCTGAGCCAATCACAGACGCATCTAAGGATCAGTTCAAATTGGAAACAATTAAAAGAAGCAAAAAAAGGAAGAGTTGCCATTCTTTTGGTCATGATTGAAATCGCAATGATTCAAACAATCATTTATCTTTTGGTACAAAACAAGAAAATGTTTCATCGTAAAACAAATATCAAGACAAATACATGTCTTTGAAACACTATAAGTATGAAAGGTGCTTTTAGGCCAAACAACATTTCTAAAATGAATGATTACATTTCAAAACAAAAAGGTTGAAACGTATCAATATCACGTTTGATTTCCTTGTGTAAACAAACAGATCGCGTTGGATAGAAATGCATATTAATCACCGTTTTTTCCGATGACGCCAATTTTGTAGTCGTGGAGTGTAATACGCGTAATTGTAATTGAATTTGGATCCATCGCACAGCCCTAGCTCACGGCTTGACAAAACTCGCCAAACGTCTACGCTACGGGCTCCGGTCCACGGCTGTTGTCCCCGACCGATGGAATCCAATCCTAATGGAGGTTGAAAAAGGGAAAAAAAGAAGGAAGGCCCAACATCCTGGCTCATCATCAAAGTGACCAGCTGCACACAGCGAACTAAGTTTGGATACACATTCCAACTGTCCAAACTGCTTCGAGTCTTTTTGTCTTTATTTACAATCATTTTGGAGCGGACGGGGCATTTGCAGGCCACCCAAAAACATTTTGTATTGCAACGCTGGCCATAAAAAGGAGCAGTGCAGCAGTGCAGCAGTTGACTCCCGCTTCCGCACGTACCCGACGTTGCCTTGGAAGGAGACTGAATGACTTTTCCTTCCGTGGAGGGATGGACTTAGGACCCCGAAGGAGGGAGGGAGGGAAGGGAGGGACGGACTTGGTGAGGGCGGGAGGGAGGCGGGCGGGCGGTCGGGCAGGCAGGCGGGCAGTCGTCGCGGGCCGGCCGGCAGACGAGCGGACATGGGATCCTGGCAGGCGCGTCCCGACCGCCAGCGGCAGCGGCACTACGACGAGCTGGCGCACAAGAGCGGATGTAAGTAAGGCAAGAGCCCGGCCCGGGTGACAGGTCCCAACATTTTGCTCATTGGACGCTCGTCTCCGTCAAGACGGACTTGGCAAATTTCACTCATTCATTTGACAGAATTGAAGACATTACTTGATGCATTTTTCAATCAAAACACAGATATGAACTTTTAAGGAGCCTACTTCTTTCCATTGAAACACTAAACATGTACAATTTTCAAATATTTGTAGTCAATTAACATCGCTAACTATTGTTTTATAAAGACAGATTTCATTTGGAATATTTTACACTGAAAAATGAATAACACACGTTTTCTAGGTTGACCATTTAAATACACACGATATGCAAGCAAATAATATTTTGGTCCATTTATTGGCAAAAAACCCCAAAACAGATTTTAATGAATACTTTCTATTCTGTTTTCACTGAAATAGTTGTAAGATAATATAAAAATAGATGTATGCAATTATGTCAATCTATTCAACATATTCCTTCATTATGAGGAAATCAACTAATGAAATACGGCATTTTCTTGACTTGTATCTTTATAGATTTTTTTTTTTTTACATTGAGATCAAATTCATAGTGCAGCATTTTTTTCTCCTCTAATACATTCGCGTAGGGAAATGCTACTGATTGTGCGGCAGTATTTGTGCAGTTTTAGACTTTGAACTTTTTTGTGTGTCACTTCCTCATCGCTTGGTCCTTATCTGCTTTTTTTTTTTTTTAAATGGCCAATTCTGCAATTGATTTCTCATTTTGTGACCCACTTGTGTGTGTGTGTGTGTGTGTGTGTGTGTGTGTGCGCGCGCGCGCGCATATTGAAGTTTCCACAGAACAGATCAAAAATCTCCACAAAAGATTCTACCAGCTCAGCGGAAACAAGGAGACGATAAGGTAATAAGTCAACCTGAGTCTTATTTTGAAAATGAGTTTTATTTTGAAAAGGTAGCCCAGTATGGCGAACTCACCACTAGCTTGGCGAAACGATGCATTGCGGGTGAACTAAGGTTGAACAAAGTGCGCATATTTTGTCAGATAAAATGTAAAGCGTGATATTGCCTTAAAGTGGAAGTGGTCATTTGTTTGTTTTTTTTCTTTGGCTTTTTGGGCCTTTTTTTTGTAGGTCAATTCGACCTCAATTTTAGGTCAAGTGAGTAAAATAACGGCTTGAAAGCCGCATGAAACGTTGAAATGTGTTTGTTAACACGCATTTCTTTGCTTTGTTTTTTTTGGTGTGCTTTTTTGTTGTACAATTTGGAACGTAACCACAATTTTTTTCCCCCCCCCCAAAAAACCACCTCAAAAGTCATCCAAAACGTGCAGACATTGCATGTGAGCTCAGTTGGGCGAGTATCAAGGGATTAACGTTTTTGTTTTCTGCTTAGTTTGTATAATTCAGAAATCCAAAGGATTAACGGTTGTACTTTTTCTTTGGCTTTTTGCGTGTTTGAAGTTGTACAATTGGCAAATCAATCGCAGTTTGGGGGGTAAAAAAAGTTCAGCGAGAATTCGTGTAGCAACACGTTTTGGTGTTTTTCGCTGTTGTTGACTTTTTCCGTTTTTTTTATGTTCTGCAATTCGCAACTCAGTACAAGTTGCGCAAAACTTGCACGCTCAAACATCGCAGCAACGAGCGATCAAGACTAAACTTGCGACCGTTGTGCTTTTTTTCTTTGACTTTGTATATAATTCAATCAAAGTAGATTGCATTCATTTTTGGGGCACAAAATCCTTCTTAATTCTTCCAAAACGTCAAGCAACAAGCTCCTTGTTGTAAATGTCGCAATGCGTTCCTCTTGCTCTTCGCAAATCAATACACAGCCTGCCTATTAAAGAAAATAAATAAATGGAAAAAAAGTTCACTTCACTTTAGCGCAGACCTCTGCCAAGGCTTCTTGACTTTTGCCCATTGTGAGAGATTCTGCTTGAAATGTGGGAAAGGGTCACATCAAAACAGAAATGGACCTCTGTGTGTGCGCGTGTGTTGTCGCACTGCAGCAGAGCAAATTTGGAGAGCGTTCCAGCACTGGCCAACAATCCCATCAAGAAGCAAATCATCGATGCCTTCTTTGACAAAAGGTCAGCAAATATTGCAGCGGCGTCGGCATGGCATGGCATGGCATGGCATGGCATGGCATGGCATGGCATGGCATCAGCATGTTCGTTATAAATCTTACTGCATGCTGTTGCACTTTTCATGGCCGGATATTTTTGGTTTTCACTCGTTTTGATCAATTCTTTCTAAAAATGACTTGATCACAATCATGACTTTTGATCCCGTACTCCATTTTGAAGTGGAAACATGGCAAGTCCAGCAGCGAAGCGCAACACTGGCGGCTTGCCCTTTTCCACGCATTGAGCGCAAAACATTCCCTTCCAAGCTGCGCCGTGAAAAAAGCCCGTCAAAACAGTTTGGCCCGGAGCCGAGGACACTCGCAAGACGTCGGGGGAGGAGATGCGCAAAAATGGATTTCATTTGTTTCGGCGGCAAAACAAACAAACAAAAAAGTGTCATCTTGGTTATTTTGTCAACAAGTCGAATTTGTACATTTTTCAAATGTACAAAACGGAAGCGGTCGGTGCGCCGCCTCTCATCTTCAAAAAGACAAAAAAGCCCAATTGTACAGTTACGAGTTTGTTTTCACGTTTAACCACTTTAATTTGGGGGTAAAACAAAATCCCATTTGGATGGGACAAACAAATCCCGCCCGACAGTTGCCGCACCCCCTCTCGCCTGCAGAAACTGTGCAATTTTGACTTGATTCATTGTCCGTCCATGACACGGAGGACCAAAACTGCCAAAATAAAAAATAAATACAAGTGAAAATAAAAACAAATATAATTAAACAAATAAAATAAAATATAAATTGATATTTGAACTGTAGTTATACATTTCCACATTTATTTTGAATTTTTAAATCTTTTATTTTTGCATTTATTTGTACTTGTATCATATATATTTTGTTGTTGTTCTTATTTGCCTTTTTAAACATTTCTTTTTTCAATCCTAATTTCTATTTTCCCTTTTAATCCTTCATTTATTTTGGATTTTGGCAGTTGGTCACACAATGCAGAAGGGAATGTTCTTCAAATCAGTGGGCGGGCCTAAGCGCGTCTTGCGTCGGGCCATCGGTCGATTGATGTATATTTTCGATATTTAAAAAGCCCGCCGGAATCGACGCCCCAGCCGTCGGCGCGCGCGCGCGCGTGTGAGTTTTGTGGCGGGAAGCTTGGCATTTGTTGACTTGTCGCCGTGGTCCAACCGGGCAGGAACCAGCGGCAGGACCAGGTGGGCACCTGGGAGGAGATCGGCCTGGAGCACTTCCTGATGGTCATGAGCCACTTCCGGCCGCCCGCGCACAAGAGCGGCGAGGACGAGCGCCGGGCCGCCAGGAAGCAGAAGCTACGCTGTGAGCCTTTCCTCTCCGGATGGCACGCAAACGTCGGAGCCCGCCAAATTGCCCGCGGCGGCGCGGCTTCCAGGCGGACGTCGGCCCAAACGCTCCTTTTCCGCAATACGTTCTTCCCGGCAGGCCGGCGAGCTCCAGAGATGGCTAAACGCGAGCGCATCTTGCCGCTTAACTCCTATCCCGCAAACGCAAAATGAATCCGAATGCCGCGTTTCCAGCGGTGGGCCTGCTGGGAAGAACATATTGTTGAAAAAAAAATAGCTTTGGCTTGACTTGCGCTTGAAAGGCTGCGTGAGTGGCGTTTGGACAGCAACGTACGCGCTTGCGCTTTGCTGAAAGTAATGCTCTTGAGTTGAACTCTGTGATTTCACGTGGGGATTTGAAGCTCTTGAAGCATTATTTGAACTTGCGCATCTTTCATTGAATCCTTTGAATGTTAACGCATTTAAGTCCTTTTCCTTTCTTGCAATTATTTCAAGGCATCCCCACGTGTTTTCTTTAAATGTAATGATTCGATCGTTTCCGAGTCGGACGGTCGGACGGTGACCATGACGATGACAACATCTTGCGTTGTTGCAGTTTTGTTCAACATGCACGACACGGACAGCGACGGAATCATCACGCTGGCCGAGTACAGGAAGGTAAGACCGGCGTCTCCGCCGACCCTTTCGGGGGCCGCGCCGAGACTTTCGGCCCACCTTCAAATCATGCCATCAAATGGAAAGAATGCGAAGAATTCCCCCCAAAATTGGAAAAAAACCAAACCGACCAACAGGCATTTAGTCATTTGACTCAAATAAAGTTCAATGTTTGACTTTTCCAAAGACTGACGCGGGCACAAAACGGCGGACACAAATCTCGAGCGCAATACGGTCGTCCTTCGGGATCAAATGGAGTTATTCCGCTTATTCTTTTTTCCCCGCCGCCGGCGGTGGAGGAGCTGCTGTCCAAAAGCGGCGCCGTGGGGCAGCGGGCAGCCAAGGCCATCGCCGACGCGGCCATGTTGGAAGTGGCCAGCACCAACGCGCCGCACATGGTAAGCGCACGTCGTCGCGAGCAAGACGCGCCGGCCGGCCGCCCGCTCTCAACCTCGGCTTTGTCTGTCGCTCGCTTTTCAGGCGCCCGATGACTTCTACGAGGGCATCACCTTTGAGCATTTCCAACAGGTACGTATTTGGGAGCGCCCGGCGCAATCCGATTCCCGTCGGCGATTCGTCGGCCCACTCATTCAACAATATACCGTATAGGTGCCAAAGAAGGTCTTTTGCGCTCCCTTCCAACGATGGCTTCCAGGCCCAACGTTTGACAGTCTTACATGACTTTATCCTTCAGTCTTCTGCGACACTCTACAACAGAGAGCCAAAGCGGGGGGAAAATCGGACCCATTTTGGCTCATATTTGAAATGTATATTCGAACGTCATCATCTATGCCTTACGTTGTAATCGGCAAAAATCGGCCGAGCTTTTTTCTTTGATTCTCCCGATTTGAAAAAGGCCTCATACGAGACCATTAAATCGGGACAGCTCGTAAGCGTTATTCTTTTGTCAATCAATTGATGTCTTCATTTTGGGCTGGCAGATCTTAAAGGGGCTGGAGATGGAGTCCCGGATGCACATCCGCTTTTTGGACGTGGACACCACCACCATGCGCTGCGGAAAAGCCAGCTCTTGACCACCTCCTGACGCGCGCGGGGATGCAGATTGCTCTCGGACTCGGCGGACTCGGCGGTGGTCGTCAAAGCAACATTTTCCACCCGTAGCTTTGTGTTCATTTTCAGTAGGCATAAACGCTCGTTTCGTTTTGTTCAATGAAACATTTTTAAAAATCAGGCCGACTGAGCCTCTTTTTCTCCTCTTTCGGTTAAAAATTGAATTGCGGGTTGAAAATCTCATTTAGGAGCAAAGAAAGCTCGAATTTCATTTTGATATTTTGCGGGAAAGAAAATTCCAAATTTGCACTGGAAGCGTACTCATCGAGAATGGCATCATCGTGTCATGTTTTCCAGCACTTTTAATAAAATGAGAACCAATGAGCAAGTTCTCTACCTTTTTCTCTGTGTAAGTGCACAATAAATATGCGTTGTTTTTTTGTTGTTCCATGCAGTAATTGTACAGGTTCCGGTTCCCAAAGAGTTTGGTTGAACTCAATAGAGCAAAGAAAAAAAACCTGCTGGCAGCAAAGCATCATGGGAAATGCTGAGCTAAGCAAACGTTTTCTTAACGGAACCCCATGACAACAGAATTCAAACAGAATTCCGTTTCCTCAATCAGAACTCAGCTGTTTATGAAGCGAAAGGTGTCAACTGGTAAAAATCAATAATAATCATCCATTTTTCTTGAATGCACGGCAGCTTTCCAACCAATTCTCAAATTGAGATTTTTGTGTAAATGATTTTTGAGCGAAATCAAAAAAGAAATCCTTTTGAAAAATGCAAGCCAAATGTATCTTTATGAAATATTTCACCTTTTATTTCCTTCACAAAAAAAAATCTGGAATGACATTTTTTTAAACAAATCTTCATTATAAAAGAAATATACTGTATGCATGGCAAGCAATAATTAAAACAAATAAAAGTTACAAATGAGCAACAAATTCTCTATTTTTTGTAACTTCTTTTTGTTGTAAATGATCAAATGTTTTTAAAATACGGACCAGATGCATTCAAAAAAAATCGGATCTTATATTTGATCAAAAAGGTTGAGCATTTACCTCAAATTTGATTTTCATTCAAAAAAGAAAGATAAACATGTCATAACTAATAAAAAATAAAGACAATGAAATGCTCATTTGAATTATTATTATCCTTTTAAAAACACATTTGAACTTATTTTGGTTCCACAATTGTGTGGCTTCATCTCCAGCATTAGTTTTTTGGGGGGAGGGGGGTCTTTTTTGGGATGAAAAGACAAAAAACAAAAACTAAGATAAGAAAAAAAAACAACAAAAACATTTTTTCCCCGATGAACCTTTTTTTAATCTTTTTTTTTTTTTTATATCAAAATATTTTGGGGGTTGTTCTTTTGAATATAAACAACGAAAACGTAAACAAAACTAATTATTTACAATTTTTGATAAAAATCTGTCATCTTTTTGTTGGACATGCATCCATTCGTTTGATGTCGGGGTTGAAACTTGAAAATATACATCTAACGAAGGCCACACCCCAGCGCGGCGTGGCTGATGTATTGGCCCATGACAAGTTTCCGCGCTCACCTGAGGCGGTCGTAGGGCACGGCCAGCGAGATGTTGTAGTTGTAGCCGTGAGATTGGGCGTAATCGGACCTGCAGATGGGGAGGACGCCGCCCCCGCCGTCGTCGCCGCCGCCGCCGCCCGAGAAGTCATAGTGGCAGATGACTCCTCGGTGCCTGGACGAAGGGAACCACACACACGTTCGGATATTAGAGGAAAAAATATATCCACTGTTATTCGCAGAGAACAGGCGCCGGCCGGGCCGCCCGCCCGCCCGCAGCGGAAATCTGCAAATCATTTACGCCCATTCAAATGTTTTTCTGTTTCATTTTTTACAAACCCAACTAACCCTTCCAAAAAACTCGGATTCCGTTTTGCAAGAAAATCGGTTGGGGGAAATGGGGGCTTAATGCTGGACCGCCACCCCCCCACACCCCCTCGAAACCCTCCAGAAATATTTCATATTAAAAAA
The DNA here is from genome assembly GCF_054856515.1 of Filicampus tigris. Classification (NCBI taxonomy): domain Eukaryota; kingdom Metazoa; phylum Chordata; class Actinopteri; order Syngnathiformes; family Syngnathidae; genus Filicampus; species Filicampus tigris. Next base: position 712,882 of record NC_141221.1, read on the forward strand.
AAAAAAAAAATCGGGGAATATGTGAATCCGTGTATCAACTGAAAAACACAAAAATAATAAATATAATAAACATGAACATAAAATACATTAGGAAACACAAGGGATAAAACAAACAAAATACGTAGACAATACATAACTAGCAAAAATAGCAAAACATTAGATTAAGAATATACACAAATGTGGAAAAAAGACACCAAAATATCCCACCAAATGATCGTGAAATATGTACAAATATGAACGGAAAATGAAATCTCTATAAACGAAACAACATTGAAGCTAACTATTTGGAAAAATCGTAGGCCAAAAATATTTGGGAAAAGGGAAGCAAAAATACAAAGACGGCAAAGTAAGGGCAAAGGCTTCAGACGCACAGAGAGGTCAGGAGGTCAAAACTTGCGGCCGTACCTGCGGTGAGCCGTGAGGTCGTCGTCGGTGATGCAGGCCCCCCGCGGCGCCTTGTCGTCGGGGACGTTGGCCGTCAGCAGCGTGCGGCTGTCCACGCGCACGTGTCTCACGGGATGTCTGCGCGCAGCGCGAGCCGGCTCAGTCGCGAGCTCTTGGCGCCGTCTCCCGGCCGGGCGCGCTCACCTGTTGTGCATCTCCCACAGCTTGCTCCACATCCTCATCTCCCACACGCACAGCAGGCCCTCGCCGCCGCCGCTCACCACTTTCCAGTCGTCGGCGCGCACCGAGGTCACGCCCAGCTGGTGCGCGTACAAGGACGACACGCACGAGCCCGAGCGCAGGTCCAACACGCGCACCCTGGAATACAAACAGACAAATACAAATGCGACCGACGGCCGCATTGAAAAGGTTCAAATTGAGGGCCTCAATCCAATATTTGTCAGGAGAAAATGCGGATTGCCGACTAACCAACCGATGAACTAAAAAAGATGTCTCTTAACACTTACAGGCGAGACACTTGACTGTTGTGCAATACTTTAGAAACGAATCGACATCTAATTGATTTTCAAACTAAAAAAAATCCTTTTTTTGCATTTGATTGTCTCAATTACCTTCATTTTGGTCTCTTAAACAAAGGTATCCCAAGATGTCTCATCTTTTTAGCTGGCTGCAAGTTAGCAGTGGTTCAAATCAAGGAAATAACTCCAATATTTTATTCTTGACCGTAGAAATGCAGAAAATGTCAAAATCCGATCTTTTTCAACTGATGCCGATCGGCTGAAAATGACGCGATCGACCCCGAATTCCAACGATGTGATCGGCTCGGGGCCGATTATTTTTGAGAATCGTCTTATCGTTTGGAGAACGCCTTGAACTCGAAATTGCCCGAATGATGGGAATTTCAGCATCTCGGCAGTAAATGTTCCCCAATTGCAGAAGAGAACATAACATCTCACTTCATAAGACAATACAATGCAATTGTATTGATATCGCGCATTTCACAACAGCTGCAGCTCACAGTGTGCAAAGAAGTGAAAAGGATGGGCTTTTTCTTGTTACGGTACTTTTTTGGTCAGAGGGGCCTCCCCGTTGAGATTCAAAATCTTAGCTGAACGAACACAAGAGCCTTAGTGGGGGAAAAAAAAAAAAAACACGATTGAATTCCTCCACCCAAGGAGCCGTGCGCAGGTTTTTCACGACCGCTCGGCCTCAACGGAGCTCTGACATTCAAGCCGCGAACGGAATGCGGCCGCGTAGGCGTCACCGCCTTCCAACGCGGCTACATTGCCATCGGCGCAACAATCGCCGCCGTTGATCTGCGCTCCGGCGACATCTTTGCAGCGGACGCACTTGACACTTTGCCAAAGAACTCTTTCTTTGACACACACACGCACGCACGCACACAACTTGTCAAGCCAAGCAGGACAAAGTCACAAAGCAGATGCTGCACTGGCCGCATTGGTGAAAACAACTTAGCAAAGATGGAGCCCATTTTCTGCTGACGATTGTGAAACAGTCTTTCAAGCGGAGGCCAAACAAACAATTACAACGGCTACATTCACGTGGACACATTTAGTCGGATGAAACGCCTGGTCGGAATAAAAGGCTTCATGTACACACCACCCCATTGGGAACATTCGGACCCGTCCGTGTGTTTTGTTTGCGTCCTTTGTGTGCGTTCGTGCATGTTCATTTGTGTGTTTTGGCGGATTTTTGTGCTTTCATGTTCTGTGGATTTTGTGTTGAGTGTGTTGTGTGCTTCCGTTTGTGTGGTTTTACTCAACTTCACTTTTTAGGTATGGGTATGTTTGTTTTTGAGCGTGTGCGCACTTCGGTGTGTGTTTTTTGTTGGCGTGCGCGCGACCCACCTCCTGTCTTTGTTCCCGCACACTATCATGTGTGGCGCCTTGCCGCCGCCGCCGCCGTCGTCGAGGTGAACGCAGGTGAAGTCGCCCGGCGAGTCGCCGACACACGCCACCGCCTTGCCCGTCTCCAAGCTGTACACGTGGATCTGCGGCGGGACGCGCGCCGTCGGCGTTTAGCACGCTTGGATGCAAACAGTTTGGATTGAAATCTGACCTGGCTGCTGTGATGCTTTGGTCAGAGTGAAAATGCAGACAGCTACGTTAGCTTCTGGTGCTAGCTAGCTGGAATTTTTCCCGCTTTGCTATGAGCTTGCGACCTCGGCTTGTCACGCTAACAGACACGCGCTCGTTTTGCTCCGATGACTCTCAGCTGAACAAGGACACAGGGAAAACTTTTGTGACGTTTTAAGAGCTTTTTGTGACCAAAGGACTTGGGTTAAAACCGCTTGAGTTAAAAGATGTATACTGCCACATTAGCTTCTCGTGCTAACTTGCCAGTTTTGCTCTTAAGACTCCTGGTGTAAAAGGATAAACAATTGCGATATTCTATTGTGTCATTTCTGAAATATATTTAGTTTTTGGTTTATTTGACATGTTTGTAATATTCAAATGTGTCTGAAAACAACGCCTGCACACAACGATGTCATCATGGCAAGTCCGTCTAAGTGTCTAATCGGCAGCGCCGCATCCTCACACTCAGGCAAAAGGGAAGCCAAATTCGCATGAAATCATTCAAATGTGAAAAAGACGACAGGTGGATGCGGGACAGAAGTCGAAACGCTAGAGAGGAGAGAACAAAGGAGGAATGAGGTAAGCCCTGAGAGGAAGCCGCCACAGCCCAGTGTGAGTGTGTTGCTGATTTGGGCCAACCTAGTGTCTTTCCTTCCAGACGCACGCACGCACGTGCAGGCACATGATGGCGCCCGAGAACAAACAACGATGGCAGCAGAAAAAAGAAAAAAGAAAGAGTCAATTCGACTCAGCCTGCTGTTGCTGATTAATCTCTGTACTAATAAGGGGCGGGGCTGGAGGTCATTCCAAGAGAAAAGTATCTGAAGACGCCTCTCAAATATTAGCAGAAAAACAAATGGGAGTAAAGTTGTGATATTGTAGGAAAAAAATACCCCCAAATCTACAGGAATGTTGTGAAAGAGAAGAAACAAAATTGACATTGTCTGAGACTTGGGTCAGAACACTACAAAAACAATGTCTCAATATTTATGCCGAGACAAAGACGACTCAAAATGAAACTTCATTGAAGTCGTCATTTTTTGCTATTCATGAGCGGAATGTCATCATGATTTAGGCAAGCTGATATTATATTGTGGGAGGGGAAAAAAATATTTGGGGGGGAAAATAAAGTCTTATTGTGAGAAAAAAAGACATCTTTGCAGGAATAAAGTCAAAATATTACATGAAAAAAGAGAACATTTGAGTAAAGTTCAAGTGAAAAGATGTTTTCACAGAAGGTAAGTAAAGTAAGCCACTGGTAACATGACGACGCTCAGATATATTATCATTATCACGGTTGTCATTTTTTAAATGATATTTTTCTCTTTTTACTTCCCCGGGGGATCCCGATTACTTCGGGGTAGTCTGGAGCCGTGCCGTCAAGGCTTGACTTCTTTTTCCTCACGCTTTTGTTTTTTCTTTTGCTTCCACTCTTTATTTCTGCTTTTTCTTTCGCTCTCATTGTTTTTTCTCTTCGAGGTTAACTTCTTTTTTTCTCGTCCACGTTCTTTTCTTTTGCTGTTCTCTCCCTGGGGTTAAGGCCTCCTCACATGTAAACAACACCACCAAGTCAGGTGGCCAAGGCGCTCTCTCGCGGCTACGCGCCGGCCCCTGAATAAAAGTCAAGTGAGCTCCCAAGGCGCACCTGGTGTAAAAGGCGCCTCTTGGGGAGCCCCGTTGGGCCCAGTCCGCCGAGGGGCGGCCGCTTTGCGTCGGTTGGCTTGTAAGGAGGCCCCAGGGTGCGACGGGAGTCCCAACGAGCCAGCGGCCCGCGGAGACGCTTTACGTTTGGAACACGTCGAGCGCTAACGAGGTCAAACGCTGAGGTGACACGTTGAGAACACATCGCGCACACACACACACACTGATTGTCCAGATATGAAGAGAGAGAGAGAGAGAGAGAGAGAGAGAGAGAGAGAGAAGAGAGATGGCCGCATCAGAAGGACCCGCGCACGGCGATATACATCGTCAGCTGCCTTGACGGGTCAGCGCGGATACAGAATGGAGAGCACACAAAACTAGCGTGCCGATGATCTTTTTTTGCAGTGCGATTCTGAAAAATGCCTGCATCGGAATCAAAGCAGAAAGCGGCAGCATATTCCGCTCTTTTCGGTCGAAGCGGTCAGCCGCACGAACGGGTATCCGCGGATGAACGCCAGGAGGCTTTTTCACTACTGCGAATACTGCGAAACGATGTCCTAGAATAACGCAAACGTTTCCCGTTTCACTGTATTTTGATGAGGTTAACTACAAAAACAAAACGTCCCCGCAAACGTATTTGTTTTTATGTGTGATGTCGCGGTCTTAAAGGGGGGGGAGTCAACCCAAACATATTTTCCTCAAGAATATGTTCCCAGCAGGCCCACTCGTTGAAACACGGCAATCGATTCATTTTGCGTTTGTGGAATACAAGTTAAGCAGCAAAATGCGCTCGTGTTTAGCCATCTGCCAGGGCGGCCGTTTTGTCTTCTGTCCGCTGAAAATGACATCACAACCGCTCACAACCACCGATCACGGCTCAGATTCAGAAAACGGGTCAGCCGTGATCGGTCGTTGTGAGCGGTTGTGATGTCATTTTCGGTCCACAGAAGTGACAAAATTTGCTACTTAACTCATATTCCACAAACGCAATCTTGATCAGAATGCCTTGTTTCACTTGAAAAAAAATGCTTGCGTTGACTTCCCCTTTAAACGGCCACATTAGACAGGAGTTGATTTTTTTGTTTCTGGGCAAAAGCCTTTTAGAAAATGAATGACTTGTATTTGTCTTTTTTTCTTTCGCCGATCCAAAAAACCATCCGATCCGTGACTCAAAATGGGCGACTTTTGCGATCCGTGGTGCGGACGCTTGACCGCGCACTGGTTTGGAAGCGCTTTGCCGCCATCTCACGAGCATCTTCCAAACCCCGCCCATCCCCGCTCACCTTGTTGCCTGCGTCGTGCATGGCCCAGCCGCCGCGCTTGACCCCGAACGCAACGTGCCGCTCGGAGGCTTCCAGGCAGGTGACGGGGTGCCCGTACACCGAGTGCAGCGTCCTGGCCTCTTCCTCGTCATCCAGCAGGTAGACCGACTCCCCGGCCGCCACCGCGGTCAGCGCGCGCCGCCCCCGGCCGCCACGCGCCAACACCACACTGTGAACCTGAAAGACAGGAAACGCTCGCATCAAACTTCACTCAAACGTGGGTGACAAAATGTTTTTGGGGCGCAGCTGTGTGTTCGTCCAGATGACAGACGGGCTTGGGGAGGCGGGTCCGGGCGAGCGTCCTCCACGCGCCGCGGTCGTCGGTGCCGTCCAGTCGGACGTCCGAGTGGACGGCGGAAGCCAGGACGCAGCCGTCCGGGCTCAGGGCCAAGGCGCGGTGGCTCCCCTCCGTCTGGCGGTGGTGGTAAATGGGCTCGCCGCCCGTCCGCGTGCTCCACACGTCCACGCAACCTGCAACAATCATCAACTGGAATCGACGCAATCCAAAATGAAATCGGAACCAGGCTTTTTTGGCGTGTGGAAGGAGTAGAAAGGAAAGGATATTTCGGTGAAAATGTAAGGAGTACAAAGTTGGCTGAAAAATAATGACCGGCACTCCACTAAAGTATCCATACACAACATTTCTACTTCAAGTTCTACATTTCTATTTCCACCTCTGACCGTAGGTGGCAGTATGCACCAAAGAGCTGGAATCCGGCCACGAACCGAGCAGAAGCAGTAGAGAAGAAAAAAAACACAAAAAAAAACGTTGGAGTGCGCTACTGGGATGGGATTTTATTCAGCCTTGGCCACAATTCGGAGCTGTATTCTGGTTAAGGTAAGTCAGCCGTTTTAAAGTTCAAATTAAAACTTTTAGGCGCAGTTACAACAGCCACCAGTTCAACAGACTGGGACTATTCTAATAATAATAATAATAATAATAATAATAATAATAATAATAACAACAACAACAATAACAATAATAATAATAATAATACCCGCTGTGGGATCAATAAAGGCCTTCTTATTCTGATTCTTATTCTAGGGTGTTACGGCTTGAACAAATGACAAACAGGTTCCCAGGCCGCTGACGGACCAGCAAAATATCGTCAAGTGCCCACCCCTGGTTTTTAATAGAGAAGAAAAAATCTGTAACATTGTTTATTTATTGTTAAAAAAATGAAATTGCAATAACCGTTTTATATTTAAAAACCTCAAATATTTGGGGATTGTGTACGTTTTCAAAATCCACAAGAGTATTTGCCAGAATCATGTTGGGAGACTAAAAGTAAAGTTGTAAGGGAAGAAGAAGAAGAGCAAAAAAAAAGAAGAAGAAGAAGAAGAAGAAGAAAGCAGCTCATTCTTTATTTACAGCCGAGGAAGTTGCGTCTGCTTAGCGTACCGTCGCGGTAGGCGGCCGCCGCCACGTCGCCGGCGACCCGCACGAGAGCGACGGGCGGCCTGGGCTCGGAGAGCGCCGACAGCCAGTTGGACTTGAGGTGGGACGACGGCACGTCCCAGTGCAACGTGTCCCACAGCCTGACGTCCCCCGACGAGTACCTGACGGACCGCGCGTGACACGCCATGTTGTTATCGAGGCCTGCGGCCGGATGATTTCGAGACATTGGGAAACATTCTAGGAGAAGATCAGGTGCTGTCTTGTATTCACATCAGGCCTGCTCACACTTGTGGCACACAGAAATGGATGAAAAAGAGTGATTTCTTATGGAGGGACTTTTTCCACACATACATACGTGCACTTGAATTAAAGGTTGGATTGCCTTTTTTTGAAATGTTGGTCCTATTCTATTTAGGAAAAAAGAACGATTTTATCAGAGGGTAAAGGACACATCTTAACCGGGGCTGTCAAGAATGTATTTTGGAAGAAAAAAAGACAACTTCTTTGAGTTTTATTTGAATCAAACAGTCTTTTTCATTTGCGAAAAAGGCCGTTGTTTCTTACTACCGCATGTTTAAATGTAATCTTGTGGAAATATCCCGCTTTTCTGTGGATTATAAAGTGGGATGATGCGTGATGCTCACCCTGCCAGGACGTAGTTGTCGCAGGAGCTGACGTCGCACAGCACCTTTCCCGGCTCGAACTGCAGCTGACTGATGCAGCCCACGCGATTCTGCGCGTGCAGTGCAGCAAAGTCGTGAACAAACCGCGACAAAAAACACCCCAAAAATAAATACATCCCAAAACGACATCATTTAACGCAACGCTTCACCCATTCAAACTAGGAAGGTTTTCTCAAACCACAAGGAACGGCTTTGTTCGCTATCGGTGCCGTCTGCGACTGGCGGGAGCGTTTGCCGCGTGACGTCAGGTTGAAAAAAGTGCGGCGGGCGGCTCACCTTCCAGTTGGCGCGCACGGCGGCGGCCGCGTCGCGGCGGTCTCGCAGCGCCGCCTTCCAGCAGGGCGAGTCGGACACGGCGGCGCCGCGGCCGTGGCCCTCCGCCACGCACAGCCTGAACCACAGCACGCCGTCCTCGGCCAGCGCTCGCCACGCCTTGCTCACCTGCCGGCAGAAAAACAGCCACACGTGCCGTGCCGCCTTTGGCTTTTGATGGACTTAGTAACAGAGTCCGACCGGTGCTGGGCGAGATGACGGAAAATTCGATCACGACACGAAGTATTTCATCTTGGTCGATATCCATATCAATTGAATTTTTTTTCTTCTTTTTCAATTTTTCTTTGGAAAATGCAAACTCCACCTTCAATGGATATTTTTAGCCGCCCTCGCCCCCCCCCCCCCCCCCCTACCTGTGAGGCTGGACAATGAAATGAATGTTAATCGCGATGACAATTTGGGTTGCCCTGGTTCAATTAGTCTGATGGTCAGGCTCTGCTGCATGTCTACTCAAGGACTTTCTCTACCAGTCAGGGCGAATGCATGGCTAAGGCTTGAGGACTGCCAATATAAGGAGCATTCAGCGCCCTGGCGAGAGAATCAAGTCAACACTTGTGATAAGGAGCATCGTAGTGAGGCGCGTGTGCCTCAAAAGGGATCAACATCCGCTGCCTGCACTTGGTGATGGTTCTCTCTAATAAGCATGTTGATTGAGTTAGCCCTTTGAAAATGTGCGATTCTTGTGTAAATTTGATCTCATTTTTCCTTATCATTGCTGCTCTCAGAGTTTGAAGAGATTCATTTTGCGCTGAAAACTACGTCTTGTTTGTTGAACAGAAGCTTATTCAACTGTGATGATAATGGTGATGACAATATTGATGAAAACAACCGCGACGACCATTTTGGCCATAATCGTGCATCCCTACCGACCAGCAAACGTTGGACGGACGGACGAACGGCTGTTAGTCTGCAGTCACTCACCTGTGCACATCTGCCGAGCTCAGTGCGGTTGAGATATTGGAATATCTTCAGGGCTAACTCATAGGGCAAGTCCGTGTCAAAGAAGGGGATGTCGTTGGCCTCGTTCTGCATTAAAAGGCACCCAAAAAATAAACGGTGTAGTTAGCTCGTGTCGGTATTGAGGAGATGGTTTCCGAGTGCTTTCATACCAGGTCCACAATGAGCTGATCCACCAGCTGCTCGACTTTCTGGACTTTTTTCTGCGGATGCTTCAGAGACTCCCTGCAGGCGGCGGTCTCCTCCTGGTACTTCTTCTTCCTCTTGCTCCTCTCCTCGGCGAGTCTGTCCAAAAGCGGGCTCGTCCTGCCGCCCAGCAAGCCCCTGGCGATGGATACGTAGCCGGGTTCCTCCACGCCGCCAGCCCTCTCGGGTTCGAGCTTGCGTTGCCCTCCACTGGCGTCTTGGTTTTCGTGACCGTCGCCACTGGAGGACGGAGCGGGAACGAGCCGCCGCCGCTCCTCTTTCGGTCTCCACAGCTCACGTTTCCAACGGTCCCTGAACGCAGCGAGCTCGTCCTCGGCCATAGCGTGCAAAATATCAGGAATAGACAGGCGACATTTTGTGTTAATGCGTCAAAAACGACGGGAACATCTCCCGTGCGAAGTGACGGGGCCAAAACAAACTGCCAGTCCTTCACTAGAATGAGTCCGACTAGGGACAAGGCTAGAGGAAACGTTCTTTCCTGTCGTCGTCGCTCTTATGGCGAATACAAAGTTATAGAAAGTTAATCAAATACGAAGTTATCCGTATAGTGGAGTCGAATTAAAAATGGAGTCTTTTACTATTAAGTAGCCGTCAAGAGACACTGATTGATAAAATACAGGTTCCGGGTTAAAAAAAACAAATCATTACCGTACATCAAATACACATTTATGCGCTTCCCTGCCAACGCTGGATGAAAGGACGCAAATGGATGACTGGATTTAAAAATTCTTATATATATATATATAGCACGCTAAAAGCTTGAGTAACTTTTTATTATTATAACAGAGACACATCACATTTTTCATAAAATAGGATAAGTGTGTCTTAAGTGCATTTCAAAAACTAATTGTTTTAGAGTAAAACAAACACTGAAAGAAGCAAACATTTTCTCATACTAACCAATATTGGTTTGGCTCACCGTCACTTTTAATCACAAAATTACACAACTTAAATGGACAAAAGTGGGCATTTATTTCCATGTATGTGAACACTCCCGAACTTGAAATCTTGACAGAAACTATGTTGGTGAATGATACAGAATGATGCGAGAAAGAAACGTCGTGTGCATGAAAATGCAATTCACTTTTGGAACACAGGCGAACTCTAATGCGTCTCGAGCGAGCAAGATATGACGTCAGTCCCACATCACGTGACCCAGCTCTCATGAATAACCAGCAAGTGGGCAGTACACACAAAACGCGCTTTGAATACAAGGTATGCGTGGGGGGGGTTCCCACACTCACTCACCCACCCGGAGCATCAAAAGAGGAAAGAATGTGCCGCTGGTCGCCCACGCAGCCGCCGCCAATGGGGACCGCGCACGCACGTACGCCGCCGCCGCCGCCCGGCTGCGCGGCCTGGGCGCTCGCGACTCGCCTGCGACTGATCGGGGACCAGCTGGACGAGCGCTGCAGGGAGACGGCAGGCGAGGACGCGGCCGGGCCAGTCGGCGTCGGGGTGCGCGCGCTGCGGATGCTGCGGCTGCTGCTACTGCTGCTGTTCACGAAACCACACTTGTCGCAAGGTGCGTAGTCACGTGACCTTGCTTCAAACGTTTGAAACACGATATAGACTTCATGTGCTACTGAAGTGTAATAGTCATGTCATAAAATCGCATTCTGGCTCCATTTTAGAAAGCATGTTATTAATGTCGTTCCAATATCGACATCATGACTATTTTTACCATGCTGTATTCTCACAACATTCACAACTTTTTTTTCACATGTTGTGATTTTCCTCTTGACTTTTTCTTGGAATTCCATTCCGCCTGTGTCAACTTTGCTTTCGAAACAGTGGCTTTTTTTGCATAATTAGTTTTATTCTTGTAATACAGTATAGTAACAACTTTTTTTACACAGTGTAAGAAATGTGCAATTCTCAGACTTTTGTGCTTAAAATTTTGTGATGTGATTCCCGTAACACTGGCATTTATTTTGCGTCGTATTCCGACATGATGCTTGACATTCTCAATTTATTATTGTGACATTGCAACCTTTCCACATTGCAATCCGTCTTTATTCGCGTAACGTTGCAACTTGTTTCTCGCAATGTCATGAAGTGTTTTTGTTGATAGCATTGCGATTTCACCGTCATAACACGGCAAATTGTTTTTCTACCACCACCACCCCCGGTAGTGTAAATGTTTGTTTTCAATTCACATTGTTTTCCACTGGACTGGGTTGCATTTTCCTGAGTCTCTCTCGTCCACAGGCAGGCACCTTGCGAGCACGTCTGCAGACAAAAGAAAGAGGATGGCGAGCGCGCGACTCGACGGTTCCGAGGAACCTGATGGGAAGCTACGCAAAGAAGACTGAACGCGCCTTCCTCCTCCTCTGCCAAATGCAGTGATGTCATCCTCCCCCTGCACCAACTAATTAGGTGCATGACAATCGGAAGGGAAAGAAGTAGGGGGAAAAATGAAAGAAAACCAGTGTCAAATTGTGTGTACGGACGCAGGGAAGCTGTTGAAGCAACTTTCATTCAGATCGGATCCAGATTGCACATTTGTCGGCCGTCATGGAAATGGCGAGCATGTGAAACCAGTTACAAGGACTGCGAACGTTTACGCCTTGGCCGAGGTCTGCAGGCTTTCTCGTTAACGCGTTGGCGGTTTTTACAGAAGCTGCACAACCATGTTTTGTTTTCTTACTACGACTGGAAGATGAATGCAGAATGGAGCTGTAATATCGAGACAAACATTTTTGGACATGTAAAATAACATTGTGACTTCATTCTCATAACATCACAGTACGCCTATTGAGTTTTTTGGGGTTGTTTTTTTGCATAACGTTTGGAAATAAATCTTGTCACATTGTGGCTTATTGTGTATTACAACCATTTAGCATAACTTTTGGACTTTTTTCTAGCGAGCGCTTAATCAGCGTTGCAGCTTCAGTAGATTTGGAAGTGAGCGGAGGTGGTTCCGTCCTTCCAGCATCGGAGAGTCTCCAGGACGGTGGCGCGACACAGGGGGCACGCCCTCTCTCGGTCCAACCAGGAACTCAGACACTCCTCGCAGAAAACATGCTGGCGACCGACAAAAGTGGCCCATCGTGATTTACGGGGATTTATTGAGTCATTTATTGTTTTAAAGGCTGAGCGTGATTCCCGTACCTGACACAGGAGGGCAACGGGCTCGTGAAAATCCGCCTGGCAAATAGCGCAGACGTCGCCGGCCTCGCTGCACTGCTGGCTGCCGGCTCGCACGCCGTAACTCTGCACAGAACGGAAACATTCTCTGGATAAAATGCCACTTTGGACTGAAAAAGGGCTGTGCAAGACTCAAAGTTGAATGCAAAACTGCTGTAATGATTGAAAATGGATTTTTTTTTTTTTTTTTTTGCTAATAAATTCTCCCAATTAAATGTTGTTGTTTTTTTTACTCACAAGTGGTGCGCCATCAGGTACAAAAATGACTAATTTTAGTTGTATTTCCTTTCAATGCGTGATTTTAATTCACAAAATAAATTCAAAAAGAGGGAATTTTTGAACATTAATTCAATATGGGAGCAGGATTAAAAGTGTGATGGCATCTGGTATAAACACAATTAATTGGGGGTGTCCCCTTTGGTTTGACTTCAACAAAACCAAATGAAATTAAGGGGTTTCCATGAATCAAATGGCGTTAATATAAAGGGGGGTTCACAATGGCCATCTGAAATCAAAAAGTAGTATTTACATTGGTTCTCACAACAATACAATTTTATTTTTCGAGCACATTTCACAACAGCTAGAGCTGTAACAAAGCACTTTACATACAAACAACAAAATAGCCATAATAGAACAAGTGGGATCAATAAATTGAACCTAAAATGAGTTAACTTCCCCAGTTCAATTTGTTCACTTGACAAAGATTATTGAAGAGCATTTCCTCTGTAAACGTTCTGTTTGAATTCAAAAGGGGGGTGCGTGCGTGAGGCCTACCTGAGAGCGACAGAGCAGGACCAGCGCCTTGCGTAGGGCCGACGCTCGGCCGCAGATGTCAAGCGACTGCAGTCGACACACAAATGACAAGAAGATGGCAGGCAGTTGAGCTGGCTCATTTCAAGCATGTTGAGGTCACAAAATGCCCTCTTGAAATACTAAAAAAAAAAAAAAAAAAAAAAAAAAGACCTAAGAAGTAAAAGAAGTAAATCCAATTTGTGTAATTTCCTCTGTCAAGTTTCAAACTCCAAAGGGGCTGCGCAAAATCAAAATGAATGGCAGCCTGAACATTTTAACCCCCATAATAGACATGAGCATTGCCTTTATAAAATGTCATTTTTAACTGAAAAGATGGTTTGCAGGATTGAAACGGAATCGTGAACTATTGGCATTACACATTTCAATGTCTCCCCACCAAATATGGGCTTTATAAAATCACATTTGGAGTCAGAAGGGGGTGCGCAAGATTTTAAAAAAAAGAGCTGGCCGTCTGTTTGAATTTTTTTTTTTTCCATTAATCATTCCGGTGCTATTTCTTCACACAGCAGAAATGTTGACTAGGACTCGTCCCCGATTCCAGCTGAACTGAAGGGGTGGGGGCGGGGGGGCCGCACAAGTGTTTTGAGAAGTATGTGTTGCCTATGGAATGCAGCGCTTCATCATGCGGTGCGTCCACTCAGAGCAAAGTCACCCGCTGACTTAACTTTTCCGAAAGAGTCATAGGTGCGTCAACTTTGGCCCAGCTGTTCTCCTCCTCTCGTGACAGCTAAATACAACTACAACAACATAGAGCAGCGACCCCCCCCCCCCCCCCTCCAAAAGTCACGCTGCACCGCCATTGGCCGCCGCACCACTTTGAGGTTCGCTGGGACCAGCGTCCTCCCCTCGTTCCGACGAATGAGCGCCTCAGCGTGTATAAAAAGAAAGTGTGGAAAAAGGAGTAGATGATATTTCATCATATTTGAGTTATTCATTGGCCATAACGTGAGCGCACATTATCACTGTCACTCATAAGTCAAACGGTTACATTTAGTGAAACATGAAACAAAAATGAACGACACTATCTTTTATCGTGATTCTTTCTGGGAAAATATATTGTCTAAAAAAATAGCTATCGTGACAGGTTCTATTAACGTGCGTTTAAAGTCAAGCCAGTACCTTTTAAACACTTTTTTAAAAAATGTTTTACTCGCACTGATGGAAACTTCTCCTTTGAGGGGAATTGTGCGAGAATTATGACTCAAGGGTGTTCGTGTGATGGCCTCTTCCCAATTTAGAAATCTAAGTGTTAAGCCTAATAATGCCAGTATCATTTTTTTTCATGGCTAAAGTGGAGCCAAAACAAAGCACCTTGCAGACGCTGTAGATGATAATGAGCGTGGCTCCCAGGAAGTAGCTGGCCGAGGGCTCTTCTCCCATGATGTACTTGTACCACAGCTGGATGGGAACGAGTGCGCGAAACAGCTGACTCAGCTCCTCGATCAGCAGGTAGAACTTGCCCTGCAAACAAAAATCATCAAACACAAAAATGCACAGCACTCGACAGTTGCTGTCCGGGAACAAAAAAATGAATTCAGCGGGAGACGGGAGGGGGAGAATACGGACATCTTGAAGATGTCCATTTCACGAGAATCAAGTTGTATTTTATCGGTTTAAAAATGTATTATCTTACAAGAATCAAGTCAGATTTTGTCAGGATGAAAAGACGTTACCTTAAAGGGAAACAAGTCATATTTTGTCGACTTAAAAGTTGTTGGCGTACGAGGGAAGAGTAACACTAGCTCGGTCGGACAAAAAAGTTCCCCTAGGAGAATGAAGTTGGATTTTGTCAGGAGAACAAGTCCTTATCTTACAAGAATACAGTCAAATCCTGATTGTTGATGTTTTGACATTGACAAAATCATATTTGCAGATTTATTAATTTTTTTCAGGAACCCACCGTGATCTGTTATTATTCACTGAAAAACTTCAAATTGCAAAAAACCCTTCATTTCAACAAAAGCAGTGATTTGCTGTCATGTTGTGGTATCTAAAGGCAATTTATAAAAGGCGGCGTCAATTACTCGCATAGTTTTACTATTCACGGCAAGGTTATAAAGTTGTATTTTGACAAGATAAACATATGTTAAAGCCAAGTTGACCACGGGACGAAAGTCGTATTGACAAGAAGTAACAGCCAAACCAATATTAACCTAATGCGGTAATTATAATTATTAAAAGTGTTTTTTTGGTTTGTTTTTTTTCATACAGATTGAAAGCAACAACTTGACGATCGGTTCTTAGGTAAGTTAGGGTTTGTACGTGCAAAGTAAGTGTTTTATAGTTTCTTTTAAGGGTGTGCCAGTCCTCATATTTAGGTATGCAGCACTATTTCACATGACGACGGAGTCATTCATCGATTCCAAATGTTTTTTGCGGCCCCTCAAGCTACGGCTGTTGCTGCCGGAGCGCAGTCGGGGACACACTTAATGACTTTCTGACAAAGACGGATGGCTGCGGGGAGAGGCGCTGGCAGCCTGGTGGCTCGGGAAGGTCTTGCACCTTCGCTAGCGACTAATTCATCTTGCTTATTGTCCCCGCAGCCTCGGCAGCCTCCCAGTGCGGCCTTCGCGCCCACGCCAAAATTGTCAAATTTTCAACCATTTGGACGCCAGCCAAGAGACAAACTGAATGCGCTTCTGCTTTTTTGGCTTTCATTACTACGAGTCCACTCGGACACAAAACTTCCTTTCTAGGCACTTTTCATATCGCCGCGCCGCCAGTTTGACTGGGCGCCATGATATTTGGTAGGCATTAGTCTCAACAACTAATGGCTGAAACGGCGCAGGAAGTCAGCCGTTTTGGTTTGAAGCCCAAAACTTCCCCTCGGTTCAGATTCCAAGAGCTACGACGTCCGTGCGTTGGCAGAAAGACGGGGAAAGAAATATGCAAACTTTCTAGAGTCGATGAATAATCTACTACTGAAATATTCACTTCTGTTACACAATGACTCACGCTTCTTTTGAAGTCTTTCCTTTTCACCAGACCGAAAAATGTCAGCCATTAGACAGAGGTTAGGCTTTGACCTCGGTTTGTTTGGTTGCTTCCCTAGGTAGATAGTTAGCTCGGTAGGTAGGTAGGTAGGTAGGCAGCAAACATGCCATGGTGAAAAACGTCAAAGTCTTCACTGTTTAGCGTGGCCCGTGGCTCTCGTATATGTGTTCCAAATTGACTATCAATCGGCCATTTTTCTACGGAGGAGTTATTCTTTGAAGGACCCAGGGAAATGGCAAACATTCAATTGTTTTGGTTCAAAATGGCAAATGCAGTCGGAGCCTAAAATGGCACCCAAAGTCTTTGTGGACACGGCTACTTGAGCCTTTTTTTGCGGGCCTTCTCACAGGGTCGTTTGGATTTTGCGTTTTTAAAGGAAGGTGCCAACCGGGACTGCCATGCGCAATCAAGATGAGAAGGTGCGGACAAAATGATCTTTTCCGCTTGTGTAAACATTTTTGAAAGACCAAAAACAACAATTATCTAGCCATATGGTCAACGCAGCAATTTTGGGGCTTCTGAATGATCTAAGGGATGAATTGGAGTCAGTCACAAGAAGGAGTCATGCGTGATCACATCTGACAAGAAGCAGTCACATCAATTTCAAACGCACGCGCGGTGGCCGGCTTTCCCAAAACTATCAGAGCAATAACTTTATTTTCTGTAACTCAGTAACGTGTGTTTTTCCCTCTTCCACTAACAATTCCAGTACCATCAATTGAAGCGTCATTTTGCACCTGTGGTGCTCTCACAACTTTTCGATGGTGAAAGACTATCAGAGGTATCTAAAGTGCAAAACCCTCATTTAAATAGCGGCAGCATCAACCACTTTTACACCCGTTACAAATTGCAACCAATCTGAGGAGCAATCCGTTACAGTTAAGGCGCAATTTAGCGCCACACATCCGGGATCTTAGTAGTTGAGTTCAGGCTCTTTGACTTCTAAATTGGGAAGAGGCTATTCACGCGAATAACTTTGAGTCATATTTCTCTCACAGCAGCTGCAGGAAGGAGTTCCCCAGAAAGGAGAACTTTCCATTCAAGCAAGCAAAACTAAAGAAAAAACATTTCACTCACTAAAAACATGGTCCATTCAATATACATGGACCGTTAAATAAGATGTAAATGTTGAACAAGAAATGTGCAGGACCACTGGAAATGGTAAATATGACCCTGTAATTGCCACATCAAACCAAAACGGCTTTTACGAGAGTCTCCTCATGATCGACATGCTTAGCGAGTGTCTTGTTCTTCACGCGAAACTGACTTTGGGGCCTGAATTTTCAAACATTCGAAGGAAACAAATCAGACTGCCAAAACGGCAGACGTTCTGTGTTTTGGGGGTTCTGAGCCCCAGAGACATTTTGGTGGCTCTACGTATGATTGACATAAGTACTTAACATATCGGTAAGATCATTAGTCCAAAAAAAAAAAAAGGAGAGAGATCAGGTTGAAGTGAGTCAATTAGCAAGGATTAATATTCGGCCACTTGTGATAATTACTTTTTACTGTTCATTCTTCTGCTTTTTGCAGATGATGCGGTACCGTTGGCTTCTTCATGCCGCGATCGAGTGCGAAGCGGTCGGAATGAAAATCAGCACCTCCAAATCTGAGAGCGTGGTCCTCAGTCGGAAAAGGGTGGCGTGCCCTCTCCGGGTCGGGGGATGGGATTCTGCCCCAAGCGGAGGAGTTGAAGTATCTTGGGGTCTTGTTCACGAGTGAGGGTAAGATGGAACGGGAGATCGACAGGCCGATCGGTGCGGCGTCTGCCGTGACGCGGACCCTGTATCGGTCTGTCGCGGTGAAGAAGGAGCTCGGCCGAAAGGCGAAGCTCTCAATTTTGCGGTCCATCTACGTTCCTACTCTCACCTATGGTCACGAGCTGCGGGTCACGACCGAAAGAACAAGATCTCGGATACGAGCGGCCCCAATGGGCGTCCTTCGCAGGGTGTCTGGGCTCTCCCTTAGAGATAGGGTGAGAAGTTCGGCCATCCGGGAGGGACTCAGAGTCGAGCCGCTGCTCCTCCGCGTCGAGAGGAGCCAGTTGAGGTGGCTGGGGCATCTGATTAGGATGCCTCCCCGGTGAGGCGTTCCGGGCACGTGCCACCGGCAGGAGACCCCGAGGACGACCCAGAACACGGCGGAGAGACTATGTCTCCCGGCTTGCCTGGGAACGCCTTGGGGAGAGGGAAGTCTGGGCTTCCCCGCTGAAGCTGCTGCCTCCGCGACCCGACTTCGGATAAGCGGGAGATAATGGATGGATGGACGGACGGACGGACGGACGGACGTTCATTCTTCGTAATGTAATCTACTTACTTATTTTTCCTCTTTTATTTGTACTCCCCTGAGCCATTCACGTCGGCACACATTTTATGTTAATATTTTACACGTTTGTCTTGTTTTATCTTCAGACTTGTTGCTCTCGTGTATTGTTTGCCTCTTGATTGTGCTTTTATCTCATTACTTGTAGGCCTTTGTAGTTCAGTCCAGCTCTACTTCAGTGTCTTATGAGGTTTCACAGGGTTCAATTTTAGGGCCCCCGTTTTCCCCCTTGTATTTTCTGCCCCTCTGTTGCTTGATAAAGTTGAGTTGTTGCACATGTTGCTGTTATGTACCGGTAATGGTGGTTTTAGAAAAATACAATGAATAGTACAAATACTACGGAAAATGGATCCATTTTTTTCCTGATGATCGCATCGAAACGCACTCCCACCCATTTTCCACTCACAAATCACAACAAAGGAAGTTGTATTAGAGGAGGAAGTTGCGCAAGGCACGTAGCTCTTATTAAAATGAATCACACGTGGTATCATTTCGACTGTCACCGTCTACAGTGATTGTTTAGCCAAGCGGAAACTGGACAACTTCCTCTTTCGATTTTTTTCCCACGCTCCTGTTATTTGGGGAAACAAGTTTCTGTGTTTAATGCATCTAAGCTTGAGGCTCCAAGCCACAATTGTAATACAGACATGAAATTGACGTTCATAAGGACGTTGTTCCGTTTGTTTCTTCAGTGCACCAGAAATGTTCACGGGCAAATGTGACCCACTGCATGTTTAACTCTCCTTGTTATGTTGCGGGTTGAGCCATTTAATAAAATTGTTCTTCGGCGTGACTTTTCTGCTTGGCTTACCAAGTGTAAGCAACATATCCAACGGAAAAAGTTCATGTCACATTTGCATTGTGAAAAACGCTACGGTAATTGAC
Source organism: Filicampus tigris (assembly GCF_054856515.1). Lineage (NCBI taxonomy): Eukaryota > Metazoa > Chordata > Actinopteri > Syngnathiformes > Syngnathidae > Filicampus > Filicampus tigris. The sequence goes on from NC_141221.1 coordinate 732,089, forward strand.
ATGCCGTTTCTGACTCTTTGGGATAATTAAACACGCCTCGGGTCAAATTGACCATAGATCACTTCTGGCAATCTTATTGTATATTCAATCAATATTTAGATGAATTTGATTTTTCTGCAAATCTTATTAGAATACTGGGAAATCCCATTTGAGCCCTTTGCGTCACAGCTGAGTCAATGGACAGTACAGCGGAAAGTACGGAAGGAAGGAAGGAAGGAAGGAAGGAAGGAAGGAAGGAAGAAAAACTGAAAAACTTCATCCCATAATGCTTGAAATATTTTCGGATTAAGAGAGTCCTGTAATTCCTTATGCTTTGACAAAATTAAAAAGTTGAATGTCAATTCTCACCCTGGACTTGAACGCCAAGAGGATGCCAGGTAGAAAGAGGATAATGCATTTCAGTCCAATGGTGACGAACTTGAGGACAAAGTCAGTGATCCCCACCGCCCACATGAGGTCGAAGAAGTCAAAAGCGTCCAGATTGGGCTTGGAAAACATGAGGCTGGAAGATGAATAAAAACAAAAGAGGATGTTTGGGTTTTTTTGTTTTTTTTTTACACCGTGCTCAGGTGTGAGAGGGTGAAAGACGGAGCAGCTCATGATGTGACAAATGATAATAATGTGAGCAAAACATACTCAGAATTATACTCACAGGACAAAAAGCAGACGGGAGCTCTGCTAAAAGAAACAACACATAAAATGGCTGACGTAACAAAAAAACAAAAAAAAAACTGAAAAGATGAGCCGAATCAAAATGGCAGCTAAAAGCCACAATGGCTGACGTTCACTACCTGTTGTACAGCTCCTCTTGGCTGAAGGCGTAGTAAATATACACCACGTTGCCAGAGAGGAACAGTGCGATCCACAGGGCCACCAGCAGCGAGCGCTCCTCCTGAAACGCACGCAAGCACGCGACACAAGTTGGCATTTCCTCTCTCATGCTACAAAACGCTGTTGAAGAGTTTGACAACTTTGTCATGCAAGCATGCACAAGCAGAAAATAAAATGAATGAATAATTTGGACATATGAAGTCTATATCGTTAGGCAGTTGTAATTTTAAAATACATAGTGGGATTTTGGGAACTGCTGTTATGTACGGCATGTTATGCAAAACACTCAAAAGTGTTTTTTTGTGCACACAAGAATCCTCGTGAGCGTTGTCCGCCGACCCAAAATTCGGGCTTTACATTGTTCAAACAAATGACCAGTCACCTCATTGCAACACTTGCAATAAGATTATATTGTACAAAGGAACATGTTGAAACACCTGCGGATCAATACATGATGTAAAAGTAAAGCTAGCTCCGGTGTTAGCCGTAACAATGACCCGAGGACCGGAGCATGTTGCATCACTGGAAAGTGTTGGGCAGTCAATTAAGTATCACTTCGATCCGCAGATCAAGGCTAATACAAATTGCGTGGAGCCAATAATTCGACTGTATTTTTACACTTGAGGACCCTGGGAAATCGTCAGGAAACCTTGTCTTACCCGCAGCGACACCTGATGCTTGAAGGTGGCGTTGGCGTAAGCGAAGGTGCTGGCCATTCCCACGCAAACGGCGATACCTGTGACACAAATCACACGGTCACCATCATCATCACCAGCAGAAGACGTAAAAACACTCGTTTACCGCAGTTAGCACCAGGACGAACTTGGACTGGAAGCAGTGGGACGTGTGCGCTAGCGATTATGCTAAGTACAGATGCGAGTGTGCTGGCATGTCAAACGATGCTCGGTGGGAGCAGTGTTGATTTATCGTAAGAGGCACGGGGCAGGTGTGAAATGAAAAATTAAATAAGCAAACAAACTTTCGCCCTTTAAAATAACATCTCAAAACATAGCGTTTCATGGGAATTAACAATCTTATGTTGGAAGCATACTTTCTTTTCAGGGGCAAGTGTGCCAACAAGCATGTGAATGGGGGCTAGTGTCCTAACATGCTAACCAATGCTAGCTGAGTGCAGTGTTGAGCGGCGGGGAGGGATTCCTTTCAAAGGAAATCAAAATAAATAGAATAAGACTTTAAAAAAAATTGAATGAAAGAAAATCATGTTTAACAGCACTAACGCGGTTACCGATTTTATGCTGAAATAAAATACTCTGCTCAAGTGTGCTACGATGCTAACCAACACCAGGTGGGAGCAATAGTGGCTATGTGCAAATTCACAGTTTTTTCAACATCCTGACCGCACGTGGTTTCCAAATTCTAGAAAGACAATTCGCAGGCTGGGTCCTTCGCCACCTTCAAAGGCTGCGCCTCATGTAGCCTCTGTGGACCACATAAACCATGGCGAATTTGGACAGGCTTCATTTGAATTTGGACACCACGTGCAATTGAGTTGCGACAGAAGTGACGCCGAAAATGTGGCCCTTTGGGGGTATCCAGCCCGTGAATTCAAGCACAGCCATTGCAAGAGGGGCAGGGAAGGTGTTGTTTTAAATAAAATGAAATAAAACAAAACTACTTTTTCACGAATAAAATCAATTTTGAAAACGTGCGTTGACCAGGATGATCGCTGGGAGCAGTGGCGACTCATCGAATAAGGCCCAGGTAAGGAGTGTTTGAAGTACAATTAAAAGCAAAACCAAAACAAAACATTTTTAGGGACATTTTGGAAAACACATGCTGAACAGCTTTCGTAGAGGGCCGTGTGCAAACGAGCGTGGATGCTAGTGTGCTAGCATGGGAACCCATGTTAGGTGGTAGCAGTGGCATGTGGGGCAAGGAGAATGTTTCGAATGGAATTAACATTTGCGATTCTTAAAAATCTCATTTCAAAACCTGTTTGAACAGGATTAACGCCGTTACCGAGTTTATGCTGGAAGCAGACTTTGGCCAGGAGGATGAGGATAAACGGGAAGCCCCTCTGCAGCCACGTCACCACCGCCTTCAGCTCGGAGAGGGCCGGCGCCGGCGTGGACGGGTCCTCCGGGCCCGCCTCTTCCCGGGGCCCGTGGTGGTGCCTCTCTGAGCCAGCCGCCGCTGCCACCGCCGTGGCCTGCTGGAGAAGAGAGGAGGTCCTGTGCTGCAGCGGCGGGTGGTGGAAATGGTGCTGAGGCTGAGCCTGGGGCTGAGGGTGGTGATGGTGGTGGGGCGGGCGAGGCACGAAGGCTCCGCCCTCGGGGCGACGGGGACCGCCTTCTTCCCGAGACGAGGCCGTCATCTGGACGAAGACGTCCGGGGGCGAGCCCAGCACTAAGCTGGCCGCCTGGAACTGGGCAGAAGAGACGGCGGCAGACGGGACACCCACCAGGCCCGAGAAGATCTGCTGGGGCGATGCGGGCGAGTCGGCTTTCAGGCAGTCGAACGCGCCGCCTTCGTCCAGACTGCTCTCCGATCCCAGAGTTTGGCTACGGCTCCTGAACGAGAAAACCTCATATCAGATTCAAGAACTACGGTGTTTCCCCGCATTTTCGAGTGATTGGTTTTTTTTTTTCCTTTCCTCAAGGCCTAGCAGTTTGAACAATTTGTTGTTTCCCAACATAGAACCCTGACAACGACAGTCTTGAAACCCTAACACTTGCTTGAAACCCTATTCCTTTAACAGGGAAGTCAACCCGAACATATTTTTTCCAGAATATGCTCTTCGCAGGCCCATTAGTCTAAACACGGCATTCTGATTAATATTGCGTTAGGGGAATATGAGAAATTCGCCTGTTTTTAGCTAGCTGAGGCCATTTCCTCACTTTTGTCGACTGAAGATGACATCCAAGTTGCTCAGGGCTCAGATAACAGCCAACTCGAGAAACTTCGATGTCGCCTTCGGTCGACAGAAGTGACAAAATGGCCGCCCCCTGAGCTAGCTCAATGTGGGTGGATTTCTCGTATTCCACAAACACAATATTAATCAGAATGCTGTATTTCAACTAGTGGGCCTGCATAGAACATAATCTGGAGAAAAAAAATGTGTTTGGGTTGATTTGATCTTTAACCTGGCTTGAAACTTTACTGCGAAACCCTTAAAACCCCAACTTGAAATTGTAAGCCTAACTTGAAAACCTTCATTTCAAAATCCAACATTTGTTAAACCCTGGCCCTGTCTTAAAAAGCTCAAGTGTGATCAAAATGCCAACTACAAACCCTAGGTGAATGAGTCAGGACCCTTAAAAACCATAACTTGAAACGTATGCCTCGTTTTAAAAGAAAACCCTGTCGTAATACTAACATTTGCCTGAAACCTTACTTCGAAACATTCACTCTGTCATTACAACCCCAATTTTTATAACCCCAACCCTGTCTTGAAACCCTACTTTTAACCCAAACTTGGAACCCACCTTGACCTGAAACGGTCATTAAAAACCCTCACCTTGCCTTAAAAACCGAACATTTGCTTGAAACGGCTGTTTGCGTGAAACAAGGCCCCTAAAAACAGGCTAAATATTAGCACAACAAGAAACAGGTTGCGGGCAAACTGCCTATGTCTCCGTGAACCTTTGGAAGAGATCTGAGCTCTTCGTGCTCTTGTTTGGTGTACAAAATGAAGGCCAGTAGAATAAAGTAGAGTCGAGCCCAAAACAGACTCATTTGTGGTCCGTTCGCTCGCCTTTCTGAGGGCATGCCATCCGTGTTACTACTGTGTCTCCTCTGCATGGCACGGCGCTCGTCAACACACGACGCTGCCCTGAAGACACCAACACACAGGCCCACAATGGACATGTTCACGTTTACGGCCCTTTTTGTACATTTGGCAACAAGATGTTTACTGCAGAATTTACCTTAATGTAATCAATGAGTCCCCCTCCTGCGAATTTCATTTTAAATTTCAGGTGAGCAAGCTTGTCACGTTGCTGGCAAAGATGCTCCGCTTGCCGCAGTTATTTTTAGCCAACAACTTCCGCGGTGGCGTCATCGCCTCGTTGCTTGTCGACCAATGGCATTTGACGTTTGCATTTTTGCCGCTTCCGTGTGCCGTAATCAAGATGCATTCGAGGAAGTTTGGTCCGACTCCCGACTCGGAGAAGTGCACTAGAACGTCCATTTGACTTCGCAAACGCCGGTTGTGCAACCATATTTTTTCCTATTCATAATTCGCATTCCAGATATCTGCAACGGAATTTCGCCTAGGACGAATGGTGTCACTTCAGTCATTTATGTCGACGGGGGTTGTCATTACAGATATCTTTAATACAGCTGCATTGCCCCCTTTTCCAGATATCTTGAATCGAGTAGGGTTTTCTTTTATAATCAAATTATAGACATCTCAAAATGGAGTTCCGCATATCTACAATTCCGTTTCAGATATCTGTGATGCACAACCCATACACGTGAATGGCGTCACTTGTCCTAGGCGAAATGCCGTTGCAGATATCTGGAATCCATTTTGACTAAGCAGAATCGAATTCCACTCTAGCTGTCGCGTTGACTAGTCCAAATGACATTCGAGATATCTCGAATGAAACTCCTAATTCAAATCAAATAGGGCAACGACACTGCGTTGCCACCCATCGACCAATCGCATTTTGGCGTTCATGTTTACGCCGCTTCCGTGTTGTGTCGTCAGGGTTGTTTTGCTAACGCCGGTGGATAAACACGACCGCCACGTATTCCGGGGGAGAAAATAACTTCGTTTTTGCTGTGCATTTCGTTTGATTTTGTGTCATTGTTCACCCCACCCCCTACAACCTGTCATATTTTTCTCCTCGGTTATGGGTCCTGATGACCTAGCTAGTTTGCTAATGCGCCTCACGCCAAGTTAAGCTATCAAGCTAACACAGCAGGCCAGCGAGTAACCGTCAACTGTTGCCTTCCTTCGTCACATTTGAATAAGTTACTTTATAATGCAAAATGGGTTAATTGCAGGTGATGCGGAACGCTCTCTCTTTGTAAATTTGTGTGTGCGTTTTGTCGGGAGCTAGCAAGCTTTTCGCACAAACGCGTCCCCATCCAAGCGTGGACTATTGAACGACAGGAGGTTGGATGTTTGTGGACCAAGTCAAGCCATGATGGTGCTCCGGCGTCTCCTGAGGAAGCGCTGGGTGCTGGGAGTCGTCTTCGGGCTGTCGCTCATCTACTTCCTCACCAGCACGTTGAAACAGGTGCAGCATCGACACGCAAGTGTAAAAATAAGTTCACCTTCACCGTTTACAGCAGGCAATACATCTGACAGTAGTGTTGAGTCGAAAGAAGCTTGCTGATGACGATGGGATTTTTTAGTTGTTTTTTTTTTTTTAACTGTCATGTCAATGTAAAAATAAGGTCACTGTGTGTGCGCAGGAGGAACGAACCACACGGGACCGCACCCTGCTGGAGGTGAGGGACACGGAGCGTCGCATCCCCTGGAAAGTACGCTTCAACCTGGGCAACAGCAGCCGACAGATGGGCCACTGCCGGAACTCCATCCAGGGCAAAACGTTGCTCACCGATGAACTGGGTGAGCAACGGGCCGGCCGTTCACTGTCATTACAGCGGTTGTCACGGTGACACCAAAGCGGACCCTGCAGTAGGGGGAAGCGGAACACGCCGTGGATCGTATCCATGTCTGCTACAAAAAAATAAAAAATTATCTTATGAGCAACAACCGGTTGCACGCATAGTCGTCGTCATGGCAATGCAAATCCCACCCTGCCTTCGAGGCATTTGATCAATAAAGTGGGGGTGGCTTTAAATGAGCGTAAAAATGTGTTGCCTCCTTCTGAAGGTTACGTGTGCGAGCGCAAAGACTTGCTGGTGAACGGCTGCTGCAACGTCAACGCGCCTCGCAGCAGGCAACACGTCTGCAAAAGCTGCCTGGCCAACGGCTGCTGCAGCGTTTACGAATACTGCGTGTCTTGTTGCCTGCGGCCAGATAAGGTAAGCGCTTCGTCCACCGCAAGCACCCAACGGAATCGCTTTGTTATCGCAAGAAATCATGCAATAGAAATACTCGGTTCTGGGCTCACACTCTCGCTATTATGAACGTCGTTATGTTGTTGTTACCTTACATGAAGACATTTTTATTTCTTGAGACCAAATGCGCCAATCGTAGAAGAACAAAGTTGTGTCTTTTTGTGGGGGTAACCTTACCCGAATAAAGTCGGATCTTTATTCAAATAAAACTTATTAAATTAGAACAAAGTCATTTTGACAAAGTGGTAATCTTGGATGAATGACGAAAAGGTCTCAAGAAGTCAAAATCTTGTCATAAGATTAGTCATAACATTATAAGAATGAAGTCATAGTTAAAAGAAAAAAATAGTTTTGCGGGGACAAAATGCATCCTCCTTTTCAAAAACCAAAATATTTTTTCCCTCTTTCAAAAATCAGTGGTTTTCCCCCCACCCTCATTACATCTTTTTGGGGGACAAAAGTCCGACTGTTGAGCGAATGAGCAGGTGTTGTTTGTATCATTTGCATGCCTTTAGCAAGCTCACCTGGAGCGCTTCCTGAACCGCGCCGCCGAAGGCTTCCAGAACCTCTTCACCGCCGTGGAGGACCTCTTTGAGCTGTGCCTGGCCAAGTGTCGCACCTCCTCTCAAGTACGTCCGTCCGTCCAAAAGTCTCCTTTTCTTTGTCTTCTCACGTTGCCGTTGCTCCCACCCTCTGAGCTCCTTGCTGGCCATTTGTGTCCGCCTCATGTCCTTTTTGGGAATTACTTGAGCTGCGTGCATGCAAAATATGCCCTTTGAAGGGTGGGGATTTTTGTCTTGGCTTTGTCACTTCCAACTCAAGCTCCCGAAATATCTCATGAATACACTGCGACTGATTATTGAATTTTCATTTGGATAAAAATGTGTCTCGTTCTGGACTCATTTTGAAATGTTAGTTTTTCATGTTTTCTACCAGATTATCTCATTTGTGGCCCGCCAAAGCACAATGAGTCTGAAGATGCACAGGTTGATTCTGAGATGAGGCCTTCATTGTTTGGTGGCTCAGACGTCTAGTCCTTTCATCGATTTAAAAGTTTCATTTTCATGAAATAAACACGGTGGAGTGTTCAGAAATTGCATTTTGTAAAAGGTGCTCAGCCAAGAAGTCAGTACTTATCTAGAACTAAAGAAAAACAATCGCTCATTCTCTCGCCGTTGTTGCTGATATGCCCAACATGTATGACGCTCATCATTCATACTTGCTAGTTTAACTTCATTTTCAATTTCAATATTTAATTGAGCTAAAATCAGGCCAGGAATCCGCCGGATTTTCCATAAAGAATCGCCATAAACCTGAGCATAGCAACTGTTGCCATGGTAGAGTTCATGATCCCAAAATACTGGCCTCTTGATTGGTCTATTGCCGTTGGTTCGAGTTGCGCAACGCATAACAGAAAGGCCAGCGTGCTGTAGCATCCCAGGCAACCGCCGTGCCTACGTGGCGGCCATGTTGGCAGGGGCCACTTTCCCATCGAAGGAAATGCACGGACACTAAAAATAAGTTCAAATTTGCTCATTTCACAACACGTTTTCTTGAGGCTTACTTTTTTGTTAACACCAGTGTTTCCTATCACACCATTTGGAAAAAGACCGACAAAATATTTTTAACTTAGCATCACTGTAGGCATGCAGCTCAAAAGGAGTGTCATATCCGTCGCTTTTGTTTTCCCCCTTAGGCACTAGTCGTGTATACCTCTCTTCAACACACTACTTTTGCTACGATATACGGTTATTTGTCAAGCCCTTTCCTATCCCAACTTTTTTTTTTTTTTTTACATTTAAAATAACATATTGCAGTGGGCGTTTTTAAACCACAAAAAAGTAACTGTGTACTACAGGCCAGACTACTTGAATTTAACAGAGAAACGGACGACCCCCTCTTGCCGCAAACAGCCTGTTGAATCAAGGTCCCACTGTATTCAACTATGAACAAGCCTGAAAGGGTTGAAAATGCCGCAAGGCCTGAGGCTTAACGCACAAAATGGTGTTGTTTGCGGTTCACGCAGAGCGTCCAGCACGAGAACACGTACCGGAACCCTCAAGCCAAGTACTGCTACGGCGAAAGTCCTCCGGAGCTCCTTCCCATCTGAACGCCGTCCCCCAACCACAAGACGAGACTTTTGCTGCAGTTTTTGCCTCAAAGCACACGGACGGACGCTTCAAAAGTGCATCCGCACCGCTTCCATCCAGTCGTGATGTGACGGTCGTCATCTCGTAGGCAGGCAGCTCCCGTTTGTCCAGGGCGACAGGGATATAATCACTCTGTTACCTCCGCCAAGCATGCGGCAGGCAGGTTATGGATTGATCCGAGTTGGTTTGTAGTTGTCGGGTGGCCCACGTACTGGAGTTGGGGGACTTGGCTCTCACTCCAGTTGGCTCTTTCTACGGTTTGCTTGCTAAAAAGTTGGGAATGACTTGACTTGGTACCTTACGGACTCGACTTGAACTACATGACTTGACAAGTCGTCTTGTTTTATAGTTGGGCACACAGTTTGCCTTTTTACGAAGGGAAGAATGAAATCAATGAAAACGGGGGCGGGCGTTGTTTCATTCGTGCCAACCCAGAATCATAATCTCAGTTCATTTACCTTTTACGGTGTCAATAGACTATTGTTACAATTAGTGAATTCAATTAAAAAAAAAAAATCACTCCAATTAGGCCAGGGCGATATTCCTGATAAGTACATCACAATATAAGTGTTTCATATTGGTCAATAGATATATTGATTTTTTTTTTTAACTATTGAAAATAATGACCCGGAGAAAAATGAATTTAGGTTATTTTATTTTCACATAATACTAGACCTTTAATTAAGGTCAATGTAACTATGAAAGAATGAAATCAATTGAATTGAATTTATTTCAAACATGTAGGAATTGGAAATCAGAAAATTGTAAGAAAATTGAAAGTAAGAAAATTGGTGAATATAAAGATGAAATAAAGTCCGTTTTAAACAATGTGCTTAGTAGGGCTGGACGCTATGTCTGAAAAACTGTCACAATCAAAGTATGTTATGTTAGCGTAATGTGCAGTTTCTACTCCACCAGTGCATTGTAAATGCTTATGTGCTAACCCAAAGCAATATTGGTGATACACATACATTAGCCTTCATTCAGTGTTCATACAATGAACTAATACTCTCTTGCAGTGCCTACATCAAAGTAGACCAACCGTCTTAGGACTACTCGATCTTTTTAGCGGACTCATTATTGCTACAGTTCGTTCATATTTTACTTGCGTGCGATGCCGAGGGTTGGCTAACTGGCGCTAGCATGTCAAAGACAGGGAACTCCTTTCCTTGTACACCACGTCTCCATCTTGAGGTGTTTAACCGGGTATAATATTTTATTGTGAGAGTTCTACTAAGTCGACTGCGGTCATTTATTGGAACAAAGTTACGCCGCTCGACATCGAGTATGGCGCACGGCCGCCGGACCCGCACGCATGCGCCTCCGTTGGGTCGTTAGCTGCTTATTCCTTGGTTTGAATGCTGCTTCTGCTCGTTGGTATAACACTTCTTCGTGTTTGGAGGCGGACGCGCGCTGCCTACATTACGCACTGTACCGCGATCACGTTTGTTTTCTGTTTTTTTATCGAAGACATTTTCTATTGGTATCGGTCACGTGAAAATTGCGATGCATATTATCGGCCCAGCCCAAACGCCAATATTTGTTGCGACTGATCAAGATTGTATGACTTGAGACTTGCTTGAACCAAGTAATGACTTGACTTGCTTGAAATTTGCCGGTGACTCGACTTGACTTGCTTGATTTTTTTCCACAATGACTTGGGACTTGCTTGATACTTGAAGGTTACGACTTGAGACTTGCTTGTGACCTGCACATACTGTAAGTGACTTACTCCCACCTCTGCCACGTGCCATGGAGTATTTGGGGCCACGGTGAAGGACGGACAGCAATTACACCATGAGGACTGGCATGTTTTTGTAAAAAAAAAAAAAAAAAAAAAGAAGAAATGTACAATGTTAAGTTATAAGAAATAAGTCCTTTTTTTTTTTTTAACAAAGTCATAGGGATTTAAGGGGGAAAAAATGGGGTGCGTTTGAGAAAAGACAGATTTCTTTGAAAATAATACTGCTAAACAACAAATGTACTGTCCAATATTTTTAAACTGATTTACAACAATTGTATTGTGCTGAATTCAAACAGATTGTTTTTTGCTCAATCAGGTTATCTTTTTGAACTATGGTCACGTGTCACGTTTGTTTTTTTTAAAATGTTTTTGTTTACATGTACGGGTGGTTTTGATTTGCTATATTTTTACATTTGTATATTTTTCATTTGCTATATTTATTGACAGGTAGGCCTACTTTTTAATCAATGTCTGCTATTCAATTTACTCTAAGCGAAGTTTGTAACCTATGATTAAGCGCTTTGTTACAGCTCTATATAAAAGATGTATAATAAACTAAATGTTTCTCTTCATATTTCTCATTTGTGATTGCCTTTGAACAAAAACCAAGATATTGTCGCTGTCGCTGGGTGAAAGCGGCAAATCCAAGGACCCCTGAAAATGGTCCAAATGAACCAGACACAGCGGTTTCAAAGCAAAATGGAAGACTTCCCATCTCTTTTCAGGTACCGCCTCTGAGACTATAAATTATTTGATTTTTTTAATGGGTCTAGTCACGGTAGTCACAAAGTGATGGCTACATTTGGGAAGGAACTCTGAGGTACACGTGATGGTGGACTTTGGCAAAAAGAAGTGGCTGTAGTGAACACTTTCTTCCAGAAGTGGCTGCAACATGGGGTGACCAATCAGAGAAGCGAAGAGAACAACTTAGACAGGCTCATGGTGGGCACGAGGCGTTGACTGAAGACCGGACCTCTACAGATAAGGTGTTCAAGGAAAACGGGCAGGATCCTACTTGGAGTGCCTTCTGGTAGAAAAGGGCGGAAGGAAACTTGTTGGTTGAGCCACAAAGTGTGAGAACGCATACAAGGAAAAGAGGTTCACTAAGAAGAAATGGGACACAGAGAACAGAGTAGAGGGCTGGACTAGGAGACCACATATACAAGGAGAGGTGGTAAAACTCAACTTTATTTATAGTCAAGTCAAGTGTATTTATATAGCCCCGAATCACAAGAAAGTCTCAAAGGGCTTCACATGCCCACAGTTGACAAATATCAATGACATCCCTTGATCTGAACCCCCAGGACGGCAAAGGAAAAACTCAACGACCAATAAAATTATAGAGCGCTACAAAACAACCACCGCTGCATACAAAGCCCAAAAAGAGGCATATGATGACATTTAGGCCAGTTTGGATGTAAAAAAGCATAGAAAGGTCTTTACAGGTTGGCCAGACCGAGAATGGAGATGGAAATGATGTGCCGCACTTGAGGCCGATTAAGGATGGCGATGGAAACGCGTTCCAGTAGTGGCTGCATCGATTGAAAGAATACTTGGAGGAGTTGATGAATGAGGAAAATGAAGGAAGACTATGACAAGAGGCAATTGTGGCGGACCACAAAGTAACTATGACTAGTCAGGGGGAATGAGAAAGACACTAACCTGGTTCTGGAGACACACCTGTGTCGGCATGGAAGCACCTGGGAGAGCTGGCTGGGGGGGTTTTGTTGACTCACCAACTCCACTTTTAATGCGAAGACCAATCGACGCGGTCCGGCGCAGGCAGTCGGCTCTCCAAAGTTAACGAGTAGGCATTAAGTAATCGGATTGTAGCAACGATATTTAGGATGAAAATCTAAATCCTATTTAAATAAATAACACACCTCGAACATCAGACAAACATTTCTTGCCTCGCGCCCCTCACAACTTCCGCCTATTCGTCACATATGCGAACCTTATTGGAGCTCAGCGGTCACATGACCGTCAAAGATAATTAAAGATGCAAGAGAATACACTTCAACAACAAAAGGGGTTTTGTACCCGCGTTACAGGTTCAAGATGTCGACGTTTTCTTTCGGAGTCACCAGGTTGTTTAGGATTGGAAACGAGCTCATCATCAGAGGGACAGCCAAGGTTAGATGTCGCGGGGATAAAGTTAAGAGAGGGCAGATCTCCGTGGTTTGGGAACATCCAGAGGGGAGATAGTGACTAGATGGCTGATGGGGATGGAAAGAGAGCTTGAGAAGGTTGGTAGATGGAGTGGGGGAAGACATGAGGGCAGTTAGTGGGAGAGGAGGAGGCCGAACGTCGACACGCTGTGGTGGCCCAAGCCCAGAGCAAAAGAAGACCCGTGTAGGCGTGTCGTCAAGGTCAACGAGCTTTGAGAACGGTATTGGAAGGAGCCCTGGAATTGCCCAAATGAGCCAGAGATGGCCGCTTGAGTCATGATAGACTTGGTGGCTACCAAATTGTATGTGGCTAAGTGAAATGTGCTTTGGGGGCCGGCTTTTCAAAAACACCCTCAGTTGAGTTTGCCTACGTACAGGAGGAGCGCTTCAAATGACCAAATGCTTTGACGGCAAGATGGCATACTTGATGGCACTATTTTGTGCATGCCCACCTTATTTATTGACATTTTTTTGCATGCGGGGAAATTCAAATGAATAAGGAGTAAGACACAAAGCAATTTCAAGAGGGCCTCGGACACATTTGGAGAAGTCCCAGACTGTGTCACTGCTGTTGGGCCTCGGGAGGGCCTCCTCGCATCTGTCCACGCACTCAGCTGTGATTGGAGTCAAGCGGTGAGCCGTCCAGGGGGTGCCTTCAAGCGGCGGACTGACGGCGCGTGACCATTAATCATCCCGCGGGCCCAACAAACCAAAATGTCCTAATTAGGCAAACATATCAGAGGCTGTCAGCTTGATTAATGGCCGTCGCATGGGAGCCACCGCTTTGTATTTTCCCGAAACTCACTCGGTAGCGCCCCCTGCATGGCCGGAAAAAAGGAGTCCCTGACACTTGGACTTGGACAAAGTCCCACAAGGGAATCAACCCAAATGTGCCCCATTCAGAAGGAGCTATGCAATTTTGTTGTCGCCGTTTCCGAAGTCCTCTAATTTTGTCCGGCAGGGGGACATGGTGTCCACATTTGATGAGTTGTTTCCTGCGTATTTGAAGGAGTGCCTGTTAATCGTCGCTTTTCGTTTTTCTTCCCTTTCTGATAGACAATTTGACTGTGAAAGTAAGCATTTGGAAAATGTCAATATTGCACTATATTTGAGAGCGCTAGCTTTCAGCATTGAGTTTTGTTGCACCAACATGAGATATCGATGTCTTAGTTGTCATTCTCTGAACTGTATCCAAACATGAGCTACACATCGCTGAAGATTTTGAAGATTCCAAATCCATACACCAGCAATTGCGAGCACCGACGTGAGTATTACAATGAAATACGAAAAATGCTTAGCGGCATATCATTTTCTCTCACGAAAATCTAACGTCTAGTGAAGTCCAACATTGGATCCCTTTGGTGCGGTCCTCGAGAGCCTCTATCCGGCCCGTCGGAGATGTTTCCCTCCTCCAACACACCCGATCTTCCAAACGACCAGCTCGTCAGCGAGCGTTGCGCAAGCCTCGATCTTGAGAATCAGGTGCGTTGCAGGAGGGAAACGTCGAAAACAGGCCGGGCAGGGGCCATCGAGGACCGGACCCGGGCACCCCCGCTTCAAACTATTTAAGCTGCGTATCGTCGACAATTTGGCTGTCATTTTCGCGACGTTGAAGCTGTCTGACGTCCCAGTGTGATTTTGTCGTGGCCCACAATATTCGCACGAGCAACAACAACAACAAAATAGTCAGTAAAAACTTTATTTCTAAACTCTGCACTTGAATTGATAATAAATACAGCGATAACACAAGTTACATAATCCTAATAGTGAACGGTGACTAAAGAACAACAGTGAGCTCATCAGAGGAAAGTGCAAAACGCATTGCGGATTGGTCGGCACCCGACGAAGCTTGTGGGTGTGGATGGTGGGGCCTTGGCGGAGGTGCGCGCGCTCTGCGACAACTCTTTGGGGGGGAGACTTGTTGAGGGCAAAATGAGTTCTAATAGGAGAAGGAGGACATGGGAATCCGCTGCGAAAGGTAGCCCGGCTACCTTCTGGATCAACATTCTCTCATTTCGCGTCAACGGGCAAGCGGTCGATTCAGACCCGACTAGCTTCCATCAGACCTTTTCGCTCATTGCCCAAGAAGTGGCCAGAGAAGCCGACATTTTGGTGAGGCCTGCACCGGCGGACTTGCCGGCGGTTTTTCGCCCAACCTGAGCAAAAGTCTTCTGTGCAACAACGGTAGCAAACGAATGAATTGCTTTGAAAGGAGCGCTTTTGAAGCGCCCGCCTTCTGGACTCTCGTCAAAGGTCTACATTGGAAGGACAATTTTTCCCACCAAACTCAGCAGGAGCCTTCATGCAGCCCAAGTGGCCAGTTTGACTTTTGCTATCCGACCGTTTTTCTGCCACAACCAGAGCAGAACCCTTCTCCGTCCGGCGGAAATATCAGCGCAGGAATCGGCAATGACAAAGGTACAGGCTCAGTTCCGGTTAGCTCCTCCGGCTTTGGATTTTGGGGCCCGGCGAAGCGCCCCCAACAGTTCTTCAAGCGCCCCCAACAGGCTCACTCGGGCTCGGCGGTGCCGTCGTGACACGGCTCCTGCGTGGCCCGCAGGACCTGGTTGACATCCGCCAGCCAGTCTTTCAGGCCTACGATGACTTTCCAGCCGTAGGCCTTCTTGGCCCAATTGTGATTGTGGACCTGCTGCGGGGGCTCCGGCGTTGTCAGCGCCCCCTCCGGGCGGACTTGCTGGGCCAAGTGCTCCAACATGTTGCTTTGTCTGAAAAGACTCCACTTGACCTGGTTTAGAGGCACGGCCACGTTCTGCGGGTTGCCCCAGTCTCCAATCTGGTACTCTTCCACCTTGTCGATGTGCAGGCTGAACACCGCGCCGTGGGCGTAGATGTCCTGAAGCTGCTCGGAGAAGTTGGAGCCAGTCACGGTGTGGTTGGGGACGTTGGGAGGCAGGCCGCTCAGGCCGTGAAAAGCCATCTGGGGGGGAAAGGGGGGCACACTGATGAGGGTGCATTCCTCAAAATGACCCTCAGAGAAATAATTTCCTGGAGTAGGTGTCGCCTAACGTGGCGTGAAGAAAAAAAAAACCTTCGGCTCTGTCGGTTTTCGTAAACCTGCCTACAGAACTTGCATCGCTTGGGGAACGTGAGTTTACGTTGCTTGGTGATTCATCGTTTATTACACTCTCATTTTCTAGGAGCGTTTGAGAGCCGATCAACTGGCTTGGCTTCCAAAAGAGTCGCAGGCGGGAAACCGAAAACAGGAAGCTCAACTACAACAAGCGGAACGATTGTGAAAGCGCATTAGTAAGGTGATTACTAAACCGCAACGTGCCCGGCAGTGTGAGACAACCTCAACAGCTGTACGGAGACGGTGGCGCAATCATCCACGCAAACGCCGATATGAGTTCAGCAGCAAAACGCGGCCCTTTTTAGCCATCGGAGGGGGCGGCCGTTTTGTCGCTTCTGTCGACTGAAAATGACATCGCGACAACTCGGGGCTCAGGTAACGGCCAATCAGGGCCCACCTGCTTTCTGACGCTGAGCCCGGATTGGTCGTTACCTGAGCAACCGTGATGTCATTTTCAGTCGACACAAGTGACAAAATGGCCGCCCCGAGATGGCTAAAAACGGCCGGATTAACTCTTATTCCACAAACGCGATGGCATGTTTCAACTAGTGTGCCTGCATAGAACATATTCTGGAAAAAAATTATGCTTGGGTTGATTTCCGCTTTGAAAGGACATGAGAGTAAAAAGAACCCCCCAAAAATGTCATCCCAATGAGGGGCGCTGGGCGTCATTTGAGCAGCCACCAAAACGGGCCGGAAAGGCCAAAGCAGGCCAAGCGGACTTACGTATTCGTCGAGCAGGTGCTCCGTTTCCAGGCTGAGCGTGCCGCTGACTGACCGCAGGACGGAGAAGGTGTGCTGGCAAGGGATGGCGGCCAGGGGGGCCGGGCGACATTCAAGCGCCGCCAGCGTCACCAGCAGCACTGAGCGAAAAATGACAAACTGCTTACTTGATTGAGTCTTGAGCACCAGAGGCCACTTGCAAAAGCGCTCAACGGGATTGCGTTCACATAGAAAACAAGGAGCTCGGGGCTTTTGGTCTTTTCATCTGACAAAGGCGCTACAAGAACGACCGTTGAACTTCCAAAGTCGTGTCTGCGCTTAAAGTAATTCAATGAGTAAAATGTTCGTGCAACAAAAAGTAGCAACTGAAAAAGAATCAAAACCATTCGGAAGTGGGGGGGGGGAAAAAGGCTTTTCTGCAGTTCAGATGTTTTCAAGCACTGACCCAAGAGTCAATAAAACCCTTCATGTTCCTGAAATGTTCTTCATGAAAAAAAAGAAAGTGGAAAAATGATCACGCAAAGTAACATGCTGTTGGTGGAATGTTGGTGAAAGTAGAAAAGTCTTTTGGATGTTGAAGTCATTCAATGAGTGGCCAGGGAAAGGCTTCACGTTGTCATGTGCAAAAGACGTCTTCAAACAGAGGTCAAATCAATCGTTACAGTAAATACCAAATGTCACCAAAATGAGAGTAAAAAGTTGATTCAAGTCGACAAGTCTGTTCTGTGTTGCGAAATGTTCAGGTTACAAGTACAGCGTAGGTCATTCACTACAAAAAGAGTTTGAAAAAAATCGAATATATAACAAATAATATTTGAGGGTTCAAATTTTGAGCATTCAAGTCATTGAATGAATGAATACGAAATTTCATTTCAAAACAATATGGAACTTACAGTAGTTTCTGTGCTTAACATGTCACTTTTTTGGAAAGTCATTTCATGAAAGGCCATTAAAAACTAAAAAGGATGAAATATTTCTAGCACCCAAAAAAGCATTGAGAAAAAGTCACTTGTTGAATGTTAAAGTCATGCAATCAGTTGCCAGTAAAACAAAGGAATTTTTTTTTGGTGGCCACTAAAACTCCACCGGATTTATTTTGAATTTTGAAAAAGCTTACCAAGTAAAACTTTGAGCGCAATAGCAAGACGTGGAATTTTCAAATCATTCAACAAGCGAGCAGAGTTTGAATGCGCTCACTTGAGCTTCCTTTTCTCAAGTTGAAAGCGTAAAAGGATGACAATGCCAAACATTTCCAAAAAGGTTTTACCTGAGTGCAGCAATCTGTGGAGTGTGGAAGCCATGGCGTCTGTTCTTCATGTTGCTCCTCACTTGTGCCTCTCGCCTTTTTATGAGAAAGCATCCTCATACCTTCATCACCATCATCATCATCGTCGTCATCATCACCATCTTCATCATCATACTGGACTGAACACACCCACAACTGACACACTCGGTAAAGTTCACCCTTGCAACACGTGTCAAGCGTCTGTTTGACTGACACATCAGCGGCGGAGCGGCGGAGCGGCGGAGCGGCGGAGCGGCGGACGCCCTCACTCGCACACCAGCTCCCAAAATTCACTGGCAAATCCAAAAATATACCCAGCCCAGCTTTTGCCCTGGCTCAGAGCGTCTTTTTTTTTTTTTTTTTTTTTTTTTTTAAATGTTGTTTCCACGTAATTAGATTTTTCTCTCATCTTTTTATATGTACATCTATATATTTTTGAATTTTGTTTGCCCGTAATTAGATTTTTTTTCTAATCTCTATTTTGATTCAACAATACATATTTTTTTAAAGAATTGTAATAGTATATTTTTGTCTGATATTTCTTTCAGAAATTTGTGAGGTTTTTTTTTTGTTTTTGTTTTTTTAATATTGTACTTTTTCCTTCCATTTCTGAATTTTGTTTTCTAATGACTGTATATTTTCTTCCCTAATGTTTCTTTGGAATTATGTATTTGTTCCTGATAAGTGTGTGTGTGTGTGTGTGTGTGTGTGTGTGGGAGGGAAAAGCCACATCCATCTTTCAAGTTTTCATACATTTTATTCTATGACTATTATGCTGCGCAACAGTCGAGCCAGTTCAAAAATGTACCCCAAAAATATCCGAGGTGGTATTCAATACAAAGTCAAAAGTTTTTGAGCTGGTGTTTTTGTGTCTTCTTATTTTTTTTCTTTTTGACCTCCTTCCAAAATGCTGACCCATTAAAAAGGACGCCTCGCCTCAGGCGTTGACGCCGCGATCTGCAATTTGGGGAGGGAGGAGCGCGTCGAAAGAAGCGTCCGAAACAAAATGTCAGTGGGCAATCGTTGGAACGGCTTGGGGGTGGGGCGGTCAGGGCTCAGCCGGTGGTCGGGTCCGTCCGCCGCTTGTGCAGCACGTCGCTCACACGAGCGATGTCCTCCTCGGGGACCTCAAAAAACAAACACGCCAAATATTAGTTTGCTTTTGGCTCAAAACAGAAGCAAATTTGGAGGCTTTGAAAGAGACTCGTGTTTTGTTTTGTCTTTTTTCCATAAAGAAAAGACAATTTCGTTTTTTTGAAACTTTTTTCCAAAATACTACCTCTGACTTGAAACCCTCACGCCAGCTTCAAACCTTAATTTCGGAGCCCTAACCCTTGTTTCAAAGCCTAACCCTGGTTTCAAACCCTTCTCTAAAAAAGTCTTGAAACCCAATCCCAGGCTCAAAATGCTTACTCTTGTTCAAAATGTTAACTTTGTCTTCAAACCCTACTTTGAAACAGTAAGCCCATCTTGAAACCCGAACCCTGTCTTCTCACACCTTCATTTGAGACCCTAACCCATTTTCCAAACTATAGGCCGGGTTTCGGGGACCCTAACCCTGTTTTGAAAGCCTTACCCTGTGTGCAAAGCCTTTCCCTTTCCCGAGGCTTGAAGCCCTCATTTAAAACCTTGAAACCCTAATCCCGCCTTCACCTCCTTGTTCATATAATTGTTTGAATGTCAATTTCTTTGCGTTACATTGTCATGTGTTATTGCGTAAAAGGAAAATATAGAGATGATTTTTGCCGATTTTTAAAGAGCTCATTTTGACCAATTAATCCGTTGGGCCCACGTTAAAAAGGTGATTTTTGGGGGGAATGTTTGTTTGGATGTCATTTTCTGTTGTTGTGTTGTAATGTGATGCGTTATTGTGCAGTTTAAAAAGAAATCAGCAAAAACGGCTTTTTTTCGGTTGCAGATTTGCGCCGATTTTAAAAGAGCTAATATGGTCCGATTCCTCCCATGCTTCACGCCCCGAATTGAAACGCTAGCCCATGGAGACCCGTCGGAGTCTCGAGCGATGTGAACCTCGGGACAAAAAAAAACAAGAAAAAGAACGGCATCGTCAACGAGCGACGTTTACTCAGCAAATGTGAAAAGTGGGAAATGTTAACTTGGGAAGTTTGTCTGGGAAAGCGGAAAGGCACACAAACGTGCACAGGGGTCACACATCAGTCGAGTCTTTCATTTCCGTGGAATTCAAAAAAATACTCTTGACTAATCCGGCGATTGGTCCCCCCCCGCTTGTATTTGAATTGTAACGGTGGATGACGAGTGAGGGACAACCTCGACTTTCTTTCACCTCGCCCGTTGCGACAGACGGAAAACCGCAACGGCTTCCGCGGGCTCATCGCTTGTCTTTATGACGATGCGCTAAGATTAGCCGACTCGGAGGTAAAAATACACACGGCGGCCCGCTTACTGTTATCGCGCCGCTCGCGTCTTGCGTTAGTCGCTCCGCTCGGGTGGGGAAGAAAAAAAAGGGGATCTTGCATCGACACAACATGCGGCGGGGAAAAACCAAACAAGTAGGTCATCAAAGACAATTTTGTCCTCAATGGACCACGAAGATTTTCTTTTTTTTTCGACACTCTAAAGTAAATCAGTCAAGACAAGTGACCGACCGGACCAACTTCCGTCCATCCATAATCTGAATTTGTTTTTGAAAAATCAAAGCCAATTCACTGTAAATGGGGGTAACGTGTTTTTGCAAAAAACAAAGCCTTCGCACACCAAACGTGTGTCCGCCTCCTCGAACAAAAATGTGGTCGCACGTAAACAAGACACGCTAGGCCTCCTCGAACATAAAATGTCTTTCTTGAACAGAATCTGTTCCGCCGCCTCCCGAAGACGGAGGCGGGTGGGCTGCATGGGCTCATAAAAAGGCGCTCCGACAAACACGCAAGGTTTTGTCGACATCAAAGACTATTTCGTCTCCATGAAGAAAAACTATTGAAAGTAAATGAGCCTCATGTACGCGCTTTGTCACCGTCAAAGACAATTTACAGTCTTCATAAAATATTTTCCAAAGAGACCGTTTAGCATTCGACGAGTGCAGTTACGCTCAGTCGGCAAAGGCAAGTCAGTCTTCGATGGACATAACGTGCACGTTTTTCTTAACATCAAAGACCAGACCTACTCGGTTTTGTAAAAAAAAAAAAAGGTTTAAGAAAAATCCAAGGCAATTGAAATTTGTCAATGGCTTTGACTTTTGGTTGGCAATGTAGCCTCAATGAACTGAACATATGCGTCATCAAAGAGTTATTATCAACAAACATTACATACGTCTTTTGCAAACATCAACGAGTCATCCAACGTGGCCCTTTTTTGAATGCGAGGAAGCCAGCCAAGTCAGACTTTTCAACACACACAATGTGTTGTATTCTAAAAACGGTTGTGTTTTCGTAAACATCAAAGAAGGCTGAGGTGATTTTGTTTGTACGTTTTTTTTTTTGCTTATCGCCTGCTGGTGAGTCAACGCCGCGGAAAGGCAAGCGCTCCGCTCCCGGATGACAAAGCGGAAGGAAGCCTTAAATAAAAAAGTGAGCTGGCTTTTTGAGTCACATGAAAATCAGGATGGGTCAGCGGGCGGCCGGCGCTCGGCCGGCCGGCGTCCACTCACCAGAGCGTGGTCGAAGCTGAAGGTGCTGATGTAGTAGGCGGAGACGTCGCAGTCGGCCAGCGGCTGCGAGATCTGCGCCACGATGCCGCACTCGTCTGAAAGCAGCCACAACGACACGTCCGGCTCGGGAAAGGACAGATCGGGCGAGCGGGCGGGCGGGCGGCCGAGACGGCGGTCGCTCACCGAAGCCGAGCGGTTGTCCGCCGATGCGCACCATCCGCCACAGTTCCCCGGACGAGCTGGTGAAGAGGAGGTCGGCGGGGAAACTGGGACATCGAAAACAAGTTTGAAGTCTAGTGGGCAAACTTACGCAAACATCAAAGGCCATTCGGAGACTAAGCGTCAATCATCTAGAGCTTTAAACGCACCCGCATATCAAAGAATTTGGATTCGCCAACGAACCTAACATACGCCTTTGTTGGCATCAAAAACACTCCAATTTCGGTGAGGCAAATGCGCACATTTTTCGAAACACAAAAGACCGTTTCATCTTCAAAGACAATTTGTAAATATCTAAACCGTTGAATGCGCCTCATTGATGTATTCATTTGACATCAAAGACAAGTTTGAGGCCTGAATGTAAGTTGTTTGCGCGTTTGAAGCAACTTAGACCAAAAACACACAAGACACTTCAGCGCCATCAATGAAGCTAGCGTCGGCGTTGAGATCGCGACAGCAACGGTCGCACTCACCGCCTTTGAGCGTCCGTATCCATGACGAGCGAGACGTAACCGTCAATGAGGGAGAAGGAGAAGAACTTGATCCGCTCCAAGTCTGCGCCGGGAGACGTGGCCTCGTCTTCTTTGGGGCTGGGCAAACACAAAAGGTGCCTTCGTATTGTTCCGCCGGCAAATTCCTTGACCGCTTTCACTTTGCGACATGAAATTTGGCGGGCGTGTCTACGTCCATAATAACGTCTCGTGAAGTAAACCTTGAAAAGACACACCAGGTCTGGCATTGAGGTCCCAGGTGATTTTCCATTGCGGTTCCGAGACAAAGTCCTGATTGGAAAATTCGGCCCCCAATGCCTGTTAAACTTAGTAACATCAAATTTGGTAGACACGTCAATCACGAACGGAGCCACAAAAAAGTCCCATGAAGCCATGACCGAAAAGACTCCGGAGGTCTGTCATCTTGCTTTGGAATTGGCCTTTTTGCCTCAATTTGGATTTTGTGGCAGAGATTGGAAGACGCCAGCGGAATCGGATGACTCGCCCAACCACGTATGAGTTTGAAAATGTAGCCCTCAAAGCCAGTTTCAAATTTGGGCGTCACGTCTATCATGAGTAGACCCACAAAAAAAAAAAGTCTCAAGAACCTGTGCCAGAAAAGAGACAGAACTGAATGGGCAGGATTTTGGTTTTTGGAAGTGAGCATTTACACTAAGTGACACATTTGACCTTTTCATGGGTACCCAAGAGATTCTCCTTCAATTCAGCCCCTTGCCATTTTCGCTCAGCAACATGAAGTTTGTAGCTAACGCGAGTAGACGCACCAAAAAAATGTCAAGAAGCCGTGCCCTACAAGACACCGGGCAGTCTTCCATTTTGGTTTGAAGCAACCACTTCAGCCCAAAATCAGCTTGGTAGCCCTCACTGGATTTTTGAAAATTAGAATCCAGCCCCTGAGATGACGAAAGAAGGTGGGACATGAAATTTGGGAAAAGTGTCTATGGCAAGTCGACTCGCATAAAAAGTCTCAAGTAGCCATGCCGTAAAAGACAAAAGAAGTGCAAATATTGTCCACTATCCAAATATTGTTTTGGCTAGCAGCCCCAGCTACTGGCCACGTCATTAAGAGAGAGCGCACGCATTCCCTCGAAGGCCTTGAGCCGCAGCGCCGCCGTGTGTTCGGACAACGCCATGGCAGTCCATCCATCTGACCTGCCGGAGTAGAAGAGCACGTCGATGAGCGTGGTGGCAATGGACGGCAGCGTGTCCGGGTCCAGCGACATGACGCAGAAACGGTTCTGGGGGATGAGCACTGGGTGAAGGCTGCTCTGCACGGCTGCGAAACAAACCAAGACGTGCGCGTCGCTCACATGCTCACTTTGCTTTCATTTGGGATCTTCACATTTGCCCAAATCACTCAAAATCATCATCAAGCCAGGTAGGACTTTATTGCCAATCCCTGTAGCGTTCTGTTTGCCGTTGGCAAAGAAAGAAAGAAAGAAGGAAAAGAAAAGAACCAAATCCAAAAAGTAACAAAACACAAAAACTGGAAAAAAAAATCGTTTTATCATTCTTAGGCTTAGGGTAAAAATAAAAATATCTAAAAAGGGACCACGGGACCGAGTTCGATTTGAATTAATATAGGGCCGACCGATTAATCGTCTGGCCAAATTAATCGGCCGATTAATCGGGCTCTTTTAAAACTGGGGGAAAAAATGGGCTTGTTTATAATACACATTAACATATTACAACAAAGATAATGACATTCAAACACCCCCTCCCCCAAAAAACGTTTTTTGTTTTTTTTTTAAAAAAGGCGAATTTTTGCCGATTTTCCTCTCTGTCTTGAACTTAAAGAAATACTAAGGGACAAAATTATGTAAAACAGTCAAATGTTCTGTCTGTAACTCATCTATTGATACAAGTGACCAAATAAGTTATTTCATTCATTCGATTCATCGGCCGATTGATCGGTTATCGGGATTTTACTCTGCCAAACATCAGAATCGGCCTCAAAAAATCTATATCAGTCAGGCCCTAAATATTTAATCGTATGTGGTTTGTGCGACTCGGAAGCTGGGGACCATTGCTCAGAGAAAAAAGAAAGAAAGGAACGCTGGGTATTTTTTTTTTTTTTTTTTAAATCAAAGCAAGCAAGTCGACTTGGCACAAATCACTCACCTTCTTTGCCGTTCTTGTGCAGGCCGTTGGCGACGTCGTGGCCGCGGACGAGGAGCGACTCTCCTCCGACTTCGCGGAAGATGTTGAACTCCTCCTCCAGAGTGTCCACCACTACTGGCAGGTCCTTCTCCCTCACCTGCGCACAAACACCACCAGGCTGCTTACTTTTGCATGGAAGTTTCTCGATGAACCTTCCTGACAACTTTTGAATGCGCATGTTGACCTTCACCTCTTCAATGTTTCAATACTTTTGGCACAACACCGTAAAAAAATGTGATTTGATTCTCCTGGTATTTTCTTGCAAAGAAACCTCTAACTTTTTTTCAAAAAAAAAAAAAGCATTTTCCAACCACGATTTTATATATTTTTTTAAAATTAAAGAAAGAATTTTCCTAAAAGGAATTATATTTTTGGGATATAAATTGCCTAAAATATCAATCTGCCCCTTACCATAAAGGACAAAAAAATAAAAATGTACTCTTCTAAAAATTGGTTTAGTAACCCCGCAACTTTTAAGAAAAATCCTTTTTTCCAACAAAAAATTGGTTTATGCAAACTTTTCTATAAAGTATCAACTACCCCAGCAAAAGAAAAAAAAATCTGACTATTTTTAAAAAATTTAAAAAGACTTCTCATTTTGTTTCTATTTTGTTTTTTCATACAAAGAATTGTTTTCTCTACATCATCGACTCTCCTCAGCCAAAAAGCCTGGCTATATAAAAAAAAAAAAAAAAAAAAATTTAAAAGACAAATCCAACATCCCTCAAAAAATGCTTATGTATTTAAAAAGAATATTTGGAATCATTTGTCTTGATTTTTAAATGGCAACATTTTTTCCTACAAAAACTGTGAATGTTTGGATGAGAAAAAATGGTGGACGAATTTTTGTTTTTTTCTGGCAAAAAGGATTTCATTCCACGTGTCTTTTCTTTGCTTCCCCACTTGTTGTGGAGGCGCAAGCGCGGGCTGACCAGGATGAAGTCGGTCTGGTAGGTGGACAGCATGAAGACGGAGACGTGCTGGCGCGCCAGCGGCGCGATGACCGACTCGGCGATCTTGGTGACGCCCACCGCCTGCGCGCCGAGCGAGGCGGCGGTGGCGTCGGAGAGCACGTTGAGCGGCAGCCACACCGAGCCCTCCGCCTGCAGCTCCGACGAGGCCTCCAGCTCTGCCCCCCAAAAAGGCATCATTCGTCACTCAAATACACATGCCGCGGACTCATCCAGAAAGCGCATCAATACGAGGCACACAGCAGATCGATTCCCAAACAAGGAGAATAAAAATGCAAGGAAAGCAAGTCTTAGCTGTATGCAACAACTTTTTGGGAAGGACAACGTGGCATGTGAGCCTTTTTTATTTTGGAGCTGCGGATAAACACTGAGGTTGAAACAAGCCTTGCTGCTGCTAATTAGATTGCAACTAATATTTCTATTGGTACATGAGATTTATCATGCCATTCAACGCAGGTGCACATACTTAAGTGTGACACCGTTAGAATGTTTACATGCCTATTTAAAGGAACAACTGCGCAGATTTCAATGTGATAGAATGGGCGGAATTTTTGGGGAAAAACATTTGCGGGATATAAGTCGAGCAGCAGAACGCACCCACTTTTAGCCACGTCAGGGGGCGGCCATTTTGCAACTTTCTGTCGACTGAAAATGACATCGAAGTTGCTGAGTGCTCAGGTATCCACCAATCGCGGCTCACCTGTTTTCTGAAGCTGAGCCATGATTGGCCGCTACCTGAGCCCTGAGCAACTGTGATGTCATTTTCAGTGGACAGAAGTGACAAAATGCCCCCCCCCCCCCGACATGGACAAAAACGTCTGGATCAACTCTTATTCCACCACGGCAATATTGATCAGAATGCCGTATCTCAAGTAGCGGGCTTGCATCGAACATATTCTGGATAAAAACATGTTTGGGTTGACTTCCTCTTTACTGGATTATTAAAATCACATGTTGTTGCAGCGCTATATGGATTCAATACTGAACAATAATCATTTAAATTACTACAATATTATTGTCCATATTTATTGAAATATGCAGACGAAAAGTAAAGTGTTTTTTTTTTTTCCTTTGTACCTTTGAAGCCCTCCTCATCCAAAACGACGGTGTAGTTCTCGGGGGTCTCGGTCATACTGAAGAACTTGCATCTGAAAGCAGGATTTTTTTTTTTTTTTTTAAATTAAAAAAACCCGACAAAAATACATAGTGTATATGTGTGTGTAGGGCCGGGCAGCAAAGCACAAAGGATATCCACAAATTGTTGCAGGTTTTGATGCTGGAAAGAGCCAAAGGAAAACGTTTGTCGTAGCTTTTGTTTTTTTGTTTTTTTTCCTCCCCGTGATGAAAGGACACCCCACCCTCCTGTTCTTGCACAGCCCGACCGACTGCTGACTCGGCGAAGCCAAGTCAGCAGTCGCCGCCGCCGCCGTTCGTGTGGCGGGACAAACAACAGGCGACTGTGTTAGCTCGGACGCTGCATTGTCTTACTTCCTGTTGACCCTTCACCTTCCTTTTGGGTCCAAGTGTGATGACAACCATAGAACCGAACGCACTTGCACAAGATGAGCAGTACAGGTGGTTCAAATATCAAAAAGGTGGCCGCATCAGCTACCAAGTACAGTTGTTGGGTGCTTTCTAATTACCGTCACGACTATGCTCGTTTCCATTAGCCTGTCAATGGAGTTTCAATTTTTATGTTAGCTTTCGATGTTGAAATCTTATCATCTATTCAAAAAGTCACTTGGAAGAGTTTGTCTGAAGGCCCCATTGAAATGGACAACATGAGTCTAAAATGGCCACTTCAAACCAAAATGGCAGACTTCACGTGTCTTTTTGAGTATGGCCTCTTGATTGAGGCTTTCACTATTTCAAATTCTACTCGTGATGGAGATGTCTACCGAACTTTGTGTTGCCTAGTGAATTGGGCCTGGGGGGCTGAATTTTCAAAAACTGCAAAGGAGGAGCGAGACCTTCATAGGGCAGAAAATCTGCCTAAAAATGGCCACTTCATGCCAAAATGTCTTTTTAGCCTTGGCTTCTTCAGACTTTTTTGGTGAGTCTCCTCATGATATTGCTATCGTCTTGTCGACCAAGCATCGTGTTGCTTAGTCAAACAGACTTTAGGGGTTGACGTTTCAAAAACGCCAGAGGGAGAATTCAACTCGAGGTATCCCACAAATGAGCAAGATCTTTTTGGGCATGGCTTCTTGAGCCTTTTAGTTGCTCTCCTCATGATAGACATGCCTACCAAACTTCATGTTGCTCAATGAATCTAGCTTTGGGGACTAGATTTCAGAGCGAAAAGGCCTTCTTCAAACAACAATGGGTTGACTTGCTGTTTGGTTTTCAGCATTGCTCCTTGACATTTTTTGTAGGTCTGATCATAATCGATCCTCACCAACAAATATTATCCTGACAAGTCAAACAGGCCTTGGGGGGTTTTGTTCTCTTAATGTTGGGTTGAACCAATGCGCCAATTCTTGCGGGTCACACCTTGGAGCCCTCCTTTTTTTTGACACGTCACCACTTTGTCAATATAACAACAAGCAAAATATATACACAGATTCCAGTTCCAAATTTCAGCTACATCATCAGAAACAAAGACTAGACATTAACATAACATTGACGTAAATATATGTACTGACAAACTGTCAAACTTCAAATAACAAAAATCTTTTTACGTTGTCTACAAATTTGTTACCCCATGTAAAAATCAATATCAGTCAAAAATGCCTTCGTGGCTATGCAATTTCCACAACAGAATAAAAAGCCCAACAATATTACACATTTCTGTAACTCGCCGTGAAAACAAGTGACAGCAGCCGAGCCCCCATTAGCGAATGAAGGCGCGTTCATTGCATCATCATGAGTGAGCGTGTCTGATTGGATCACCTTTTGGCTCAACGCCGAGGATAGCCAATGGGAGTCGGCGGGCGTGGCCTCAATTACGAGCAGGTGTGTAACGTGCAAAAAGACTGCCGCATTCGCAACCACTCACTAGTTGGAAATTTCGTTGCAAAACAAGTCGGGGACGACACACAAGCCTGTCGCCGTCGGCAAGAACGTAAAGTGGACCCACCAAAGTTTAAGTGAGTTGCGAAAATAAAGTATACGCCGAAAGTTAAACAAAAGCTGCTCATCGTTGTGTGACCACACGGCGATGTGCGAAGGACGAGAGGCGGTTCAAAACACAAATCGCCCAGGTTTAGGGAACGCAGCACAGGCGGTCGTTGCCTTATAAAAACGGGAGATGTTGTCGCATGCAATACACATTCAGTTCGCGGTACGTTATCCGTCGGACCAAGCTAAACGGGTCCCTTTGTCAGCATGACACGGTGCAATTAGCAAACTGACGCAATTCCGCCCAATGTTCCCAGTGGAGGAAATCAATGAGCCCCCGCTTACCGTGTCCGGCGGCGGAGGAATATGAGCTTGATCAGCGGGTGCGTGAAGCGCGCCAGGGCGCTCTTGGCGATGCTGGTGACCCGCAGCCGGTGGTCCAGAATGTGCAGCTCCATGTCCCCTTCAAACGCTAGTTAGCGCTTGACGAACCACCACAACCATTAAGTGTGCACACCCCCACACGCACTCCACAGGACGAAAAACATCCCACAAGCCCAGCCCCGCGCAGCGACGATATATTCAAATGAGCAAAATAGCAGACACGCCCACGTTGCGCTCTTAAAGCTACAGTGTAGCATTTTGCGCGCTTGTTAAGCGTCACTAAAAATTGAAGGTGGGCATTCCGTCTGACCGACGGACCGGTCCGTCTGTCCGTCACAGACGGACGCCGTTTATTTCAGTTTGTAAAAAGACTAGGAAGCATTCGAATTCACCTTTGTACCTTTGGCAACAACGTGACACGGGATTCCGGTTAAGGTATACAGTATAACCAAAACTTTAATGGAAAACCTTTAAGAGTTAAAGCATCAACAGGCTCCCACTTCACAGTTCAACACATGGATACAAATAAGTGTAGGCTATGTGAAAAGTCATGATCAAAACGTGTTCCTATGGCTTTGCTAACATTGTCAACTGACTAACAAAAATGCTCAATTAGCAACTGATAACAACTGAAAAAATACATCTTGTGTTTCTTTTTTTCAGATTCGAAAAATCTGTGAGTGGCGGGCGGAAGATGGTGATTTTTATGCTAGCACAAGACAACACATTTGCCACAAACCGTGACTACGTAGTCTATTTTGACAAAGTACAGAGTCGAAAGTAGAGATATCTCTTTTCAAAGGAACCGAGTCAAAAGTGACGAGTCAGTCAGAAGTGTTGCAGCATGCCAGCCAAGTTTCAGGTTGTAAAGCCAAACACCTGGTCAAGATTTGCCTTTCTGGAGGAACTCGGTAAAGACATGACGGCAACGTGGCCTCTGTTGCACAGCTTTTATTCAGACGGACACTCACACGTCTTTAAACTCAGGATTATGGGAAAGCAAATGGAAAGACCATAATTCATCTTTAAAACTCAAATTAAAATCACATTCGATTTTTCATAAGGAGCACACAATCACAATACTAATGTACACATTTTCCCTGAGAGGCACATCAGGATTCGTATAACAGGAGCGTGCCTGACTTCTGTGCACATGCACTGGCTGGTCACTTTACTAGGTACACCTGCATAATTCAAGGAGGTCCAATGAAAAAGCTACAGCCAAAGAAAAAAGGCTCTCATACGTTGAAAATGACGTTGTTTTTGTGCTCTGGCCAAAGCTCTGCCTAGTATAAAAGTACTGCTCGGGCGCCATCTCGGCACCAAGGAACTATGTTGGATGGAGGAGAGGAGCGTCATCGAGACAGGCCATAAGGTTGACGACTAGAAAAGTAGTGCTTTGGCACAATCTTGAGGGTGGGTATCAATTACTCGTCGGACACCGCCTCCGTACGTCTACTATTGGGTGTCATCGGACGGCGGGGGTGTACCTAATGTTGGGGCTCTGCCGTGTGGAACTGTGTTGTTGCTTGCTGCTGCTGCTGCTGTTGTCTTTGTTTTCCAGTTTGTGGCGTTATTGTAACGGAGAACTGGAGGTGGGAATCATTATCCTGGACTCCATGCTCCTGATGAGCGGCACTGCAATAAACACACAATATCCAAGGCAAAAGGTAAGCAGAGCTGCAGCGTTAGCACAGATTCGCGTTTGCTCCTGATAAGCGATACGCACGTCGGACGCTCGGCAAAGTTGTCGACGTTGGGGTAGCTAATATGGGCAATTTGTCTTGTGTGTAACTGACAATAGTAAGTTGGCAGCTTGCTGATGAAGTGATGCCTCCACGAGGGAAAACACAAGCAATGATTTGACTCTGTTTGGATTCCAAGTAGCCGCTTGCTTTGCAGTCGGTCGGCATGGTAACGAAAGTCGATGGGAGCCGATGCGGATCTGCGCGTTTGTACGGCTAGAAGCGTGGCAGCAATGACTTTCGACGCAAAAAGGGACATTGAGTCTGGGCTAAACAGCACAAAAGTAACAGGCTGCTAGAAATGCGTAAACAGGAGCAGGTACTTGGCCCGGCTAAACACGTATGCAGCGCGGATTGTAACGAGGCCTGAAGACGCTAGCGCTAGCATCATCGTAGCATTCGGAGCTAAGCAGGTGGAACGCAAGGTCGCGGCGCGGCGCGGCGCGGCGCAGCGCGGCGCAGCGCCGCCCTACCGGTGTAGTACACGTTGGCGTCCCATCCCTCCTTGAGCCACGCAGAGTTCCTGGTCTCGTCTCGAGACTGAAGGCTTTCATATGCTGCGAGACGAGCACAAACCAACAATCAAAAAAGTCCAGAAAGAAGCCTGCTAACTAACGTGCACACACATTTACAACGTTCAATCATTTACGTAACAACAATAAAAGCATCATCGCAATCCTCCGCCTGAAAATAAGGATAAAAAAAACAGTCTGATCATCCTCAGGGAACCAGGAAGTGCAGAGTTCCATCATTTTTCACATTTACGGTTAATGTAAAAAAATGAACACATCCCCCACCACAGTTCTCATTCTCATTCTCATTCATTCTCAGGACACCAGACAAACGCAAAAAATGACAGCATTTACATTTTACAACAAAAACATTTTGAAACGTATGTACAGTATATGTATTTGGATAGCCAATGAGTGAAGTTGCTTTGTTTCTTTCTGGTGTCCGATTCCGCCGCGCATTTCCGGTCCGGGCCGCTATTCGGTTCGGACGGTATGATAACCGTGAGCAAAAATAGCACCATATTAAAACGACAACTCTAAAATGACCTCTTTTTTTTGTTGAAATATTTGGGTAGATAAGAACAGACTTTTTTTCCCCCCATTGAACACAATCCATTTTATTTTCAAACAAAATGGAGAAGAATTAGCACAGAAGAAACGTGGATCGTGTGAAGTTTAGATAAATATAAATACATGAATAAATCTCCACATTCTTCTTCTATTTTCATTTTTTTTTAGTAAGTCACAGTGTCCCATCACCGGTGAGCAATTTCTAGAACAGAGCCGTGGGCTGCTCATGTTGTCCTCGGGGCTAACCGGCACCCGCTGGCACATTTGAAAATTAATCAGCGCAAAAAGACGTCGGTGTATCTCATCTTGCTCCTGCCTTCCTCCTCCGTGATGTGCCAAGAAGCAGAAAAATAAGTCAATTGGAGGCAACGAACTTTACTCAACTTTGCAAGCAGCCAGTCCTATTGCGCCCAGCGAAGATGAAAAGAAAAGAAAAAAGAGCTCATTGCTATTCGCGGTTACTGAAACCTTGACTTTTTAAGAGCACGGTAAAGCGTCAAACCGCTAATCGTCCCGCGCCTACATGCGGCTGCGGCCGACTTACGAGTTGGCCGGCCAGGGGCACTGCAATCGGCGCCCCGCCATGGCCCCATCCCTCGCATTGAAAAGGAGCTACTGCACGTGTCCAACTTTTCACGAGAGTTTGTGTGTGAAAATGTGTACGGAGCAAACCAGAAGAAATGTTGTTACAAAATCAGACAACAGGCATTGAACAAAGCAACTTTACTCACCATTGAACAGATCCGATTTATCCTGCTCATGTAAAAATAGATGTGCTGTATATTCCGAGGGTGGCCAAAGGCCGCAAGGTGACCGGTAGAGACCATCCTGTTCCCTGTTCCCTCCCTGCGAGGCGTCCAGCGCCCTTCCTCGATTCTACTTGCAGGCTGACTCACCCCATAAGTGATGGACGACGTACAAGTGGCCGACCTGCGAGAAGAAGCCGCCCACGGCCTCGTTGTTCTCCTGCCGGTATTTGATGGCCCTGGCCCTGGTCACCACACGCGCGCGGAGGCCAAACGCACGGAGGTCACGGAGGTCACGGAGGTCGGCAGGAGGTCGGCAGGAGGTCGGCAGGAGGTCGGCAGGAGTTCGGCAGGAGTTCGGCAGGAGTTCGGCAGGAGGTCGGCAGGAGGTCGGCAGGAGGTCGGCAGGAGGTCGGCAGGAGGTCAGCAGGTCGCTTTTGTGCTCACGGTTCAGGCAAGAGCGCTTACCAGTGGTTGCCCCATTCGATCATGCTCCCTGGCTTCAAGCACAACAAGCCTTCGTGAGTCGGCCGGCGCTTTTCAAGCCCATTCAAATCGCTCGCATTGGAGCTGCGACGAGTGACGCCCGCCAAGTGCCGCTTGCTCACGCCAAGAGCCCTCAATGGCTTTTCACTCTTTCCATCTCATAAAAGTCAGCAGATAAATACAGTATGTGGCCTTTTGCATACATCCACCGGAGCGCAAGGCTCTTTATACAAAATGCTAACATTTCAGGGTTCTTTTGTATTTATGTATTCCAATAAGCACAATATGAGGCATTTTCCCACAGCAAGGAGAAAGGAGTTGACGCTACCTTGAGGGCGTAGCTCCTCATTTCATAGACGTTGGGTCCTGGCCTGGGAAGAGGTTCGTTCCAAAAACTGAACTCCAACAGCAGCTGATTGCGCCTGGAATGCAGCATTTTGGCTCTCTCTCTGCGGAATTCCAAATATGCCTGCAGACAAATGAGCAAACGCTCGCTGATTGCTTTGGTTTTGGGGGGATGAAGCGGCGTTGCAACTATGGTACCTTGTTGACTTTGAGCTTGTTGAGGCATTCGGTCAGGGCCGGGTAGCCCCCCCTGTAGCGCCACAGGTGCACTGCACACAAGCCAAGCGAGCGCTTCAACCGGCACCGCAACGCACGCGCTCGCTTACTAAGACACAAACTATTCTGCTGATTGCTAACACACAACGCGGGCTCATGGAAATTGAATTAAGAGTAATTCCAAACTACTTTGAACACACGGACGGGGCGGCGACGCAAACAGAACGAAGATCCTTCCCTTCTTCTTCGGCTTTGTCCGAATTACAGCGGCTTGCGTTATCCAGGCGATGCATCGTTCAAGTTGCTATGACACCTTTGTTGCGCACCAACATCGACATCATGTTCGCTTTGTTATTTGCTTTCAACACCATCCAGCCCACCCTACTGGGAGACAAGCTGGAGCGGGCGGGGGTGGCGCACCACCTCACCACATGGATCCAGGACTACCTCACAAACCGGCCACAGTATGTGAGGACACAGGACTGTGTGTCTGACGTGCTCCTCTGCAGCACGGGGGCCCCACAGGGAACTGTCTTGGCTCCCTTCCTGTTCACCCTCTACACCTCGGACTTCAACTACAACACCCCTACCTGTCACCTGCAGAAGTTCTCTGACGACTCTGCGATTGTCGGCCTCATCGCAGGCGGAGATGATCGGGAGTACAGAGAACTTACTCAGGGTTTTGTGGACTGGTGCCAGCAGAACCGCCTCCTGATCAATGCGGGGAAATCCAAAGAAATGGTGGTGGATTTCGGTAGGCGCCAGCACTCTTCACCTGCACCAGTGAACATCCGGGGAACAGATGTTGAGAGAGTCTCAACTTACAAGTACCTGGGTGTTCATCTGAACAATAAACTGGACTGGTGCGACAACACAGACGCCCTCTATAGGAAGAGTCAGAGCAGACTCTTCCTCCTCAGGAGACTGAGGTCTTTTGGGGTTCAGGGGACACTCCTCAGGAACTTTTATGACTCGGTGGTTGCATCGGTCATCTTCCAGGGAGCGGTCACCTGGGCAGGCGGCGTCTCGGCCCGGGACAAGAAGCGGCTGGACAAACTGGTCAAGAGGGCCGGCTCTGTCCTGGGCTGCTCCCTGGACTCTGTGGACTCGGTGGGGGACAGGAGGATGTTGGCCAAGCTGTCATCAATGCTGGGCAACCCGGACCACCCCCTCCAGGGCACCCTAACAGCACTCCACAGCACCTTCAGTGACAGACTGTTACACCCTCGCTGTGCAAAGGAGAGATTCCGCCGTTCCTTCTTGCCTGCTGCTGTCAGACTCTTTAACAAGAACATTGTGTAGTCTCTACAAACTGGCGGTCATTAGTGCAATTGTGCATTAGTGCAATTGTGCATTAGTGCGGTCATTAGTGCAATTGTGCAGTCCTGCACCTGAGCTCGTATCGTGCAATACCCAATATTCCCCACTACTGTAATAGCGTGCAATACTCAACATTCCCCACTACTGTTAGTCTAGTTTTATTTTTATCCAATGCTGTTCCTTACATTTCACTACAGCACTGCAGCACTGTCACTTAGAGTATTTTTTCCTCTGTACTATGTACAGGCCGAAATGAGTGTTCCTCATATTTTTTATGTAGATGTAGGTTGGTGTGTATACACATGTGTATATACACATGTTACTGCGTATATCTACATAGGTTTGATTCTAAATGTTTGCCGTCAATGTTATACATTAATGGCCACATTATGCCGCCGCCCCTGTGTGACCTATATCTTTGCTACTGTAACAATGAAAATTTCCCCACTGTGGGATCAATAAAGGCATTCTTATTCTTAAGAGGGAAGTCAATGCAAACTTTTTTTTTTTTTTTTTCAAGATTATGTTCTATTCAAGCCCACTAGTTGAAACGGGGCATTCTGATCAATATTGCCGTAGTGGAACAGGAGTCAATCCACCTGTTTTTAGCCATCTCTGGGGGCGGCCATTTTGACACTTCTGTCCACTGAAAATGACATCGCAACTGCTCGCGACGACCAATCACGGCTCGGATCCGGAAAACAGGTCAGCCGTGAGCAGTTGTGATGTCATTTTCAGTCGACAGAAGCGACAAAATGGCCGCCCCCGCCGATGGCTAAAAACGAGGGCATTTTGCCGCTTAACTTCTATTCCACAAACGCAAAATGAATCAGAATGCCGTGTTTCAACGAGTGGGCCTGCTGGGGAAGAAATATCTTTGGGTTGACTTCCGCTTAATACGTTGAAAACCAGAGCAGACAAAAAGCCTTGAATGTTTTCCAAAAGCAAAGGACCGTTGCTGACATCATCTTGCCAAAGTCTTTTTCTTCCGTCAAAGTCTTTTTCTTCCGGCCGCGAGTGACGAGCTGACTGAACGGCAGTCAAGGCCGACATGAATTAACCTTGGTGGCTGATCGCCATTTTCCCTCGTTATTGGCTCCCCAAAAACTTCCAGACTTGCAATCCTGAGGCAACAAATGAAGGAAGACGAGGGGAGTTTGACAACATTTCTCAGACGGTCCAGCATACAAGAGAGCTCATAGTCGAGTTTGCCGGCGTTTTAGAAAGCGCGAGAAGAAGACAGACGGACAAACAAACAAACACGATGGATGGGCTTGTCGAAGTGTTCAAGCGAGCAGATTTGCACGTGGGCAAAAAGCCAACAACTCGAGTGCGCGCACGGATGGCGCCGTACCTGCTTGGTCCTGCTCGCCGTACCAGGTGTTCCAGCTTCCCACCACCTCACACGGATAATCGCCGTCCTCATGGAGCCTCTTTTGCACCTGCGCCCTAAAACATTCCAAATAGCAACCGGGACGCCTTCACACTAAAAGCACGCAAACGAACCAGAAAACGTCACCACTCACTCCAGGTTGTTGTAAGCTTCCAGGCACTCCGGTTTCACGTTGTGAACTGAAAAAGTGAGCCCACAGAGCTTTCAGAAAACACTTTTGGCAACACACTTGTCTTGGAACTTTCCAGCTAAACAACAAAGAAAGAAATATGCAAATAGGAAAGTAGGCTAGCTTCACGCTGACAAAGCAAAATGCCATAGACACGGGATAGCAAATAACTAGCATCAATGTCGCTAATTCGGGCCAACACAAACGGTGGAGCAACACCCTATAACATGACTCATGATTCTTTATCCTCGCAGAAAAACAACAAATATCCCTGCCGGTTTGTTGCGGCGCTCCGCCACATGACACGCAAGCAAATCTAGGGTTATTCTACCTATGGTTTTATTTTACTGCTCCCTGGTGGCCAAGGCGTGCACAGTAGACGGAGGCCAATTGAATTGTCACTTATGAAATCATGAGGTTTCATTCTCTGCACTGTTTGGAATTGATGTTCTACAAAAGCGTAGAACTGGATTTTTCTTGTGAAAAACACATTACAGCATTTTGCTTGGTGTTGTTTGGGGGGGTCTGTCACAGATGAATGGCATTTCCATTCATTTCAATGGGGAATGATGATTGGAGATAAGAGTGTTTTCAGTTACAAAAAACAGAAAAGAAAAGGTCAAGAAATGGAATGGATTTATAAAGCCAATGCCTATACATTGGGACAGGCCGAGTCACAACTGTAGTGTTGTGTGCTCTTTAAGAGGCGTGGCCTCGCGATGACGCCGCGAGCGTGGGGATGTACGTTTTGACGTACTGTAGCTCCTTGCGAGTGGTCTCATTTTGTATTTGTGCGTTTCATTCTTTGTCGGTAAATGCCGATTGTGGCTCTCCTTGCCCACACGCGAGGGCATCGCGGTACTGAAATTGCTCCCTTGTTAGCGAGGGCACCGCGCTACTGAAATTGCTCCGTTTTTATTCTCCCACTTCACCGGAGCGGCGGCGTGCCTGAAGCTCGCCGGTGGTGCGTGTGCGCCCGCCTACCTACATTGGATTTTGTACAGGTTGCTGCTCTCCTGCTTGGACAACAGGTTGGAGTGGGCGTCTTTCCTGGCGGCCACTTTGTGCACCGACGAGGAGGCCGAACGGAACCAGCGTCCAACGGCGCTCTCGGGAAACTTCCTACGTGCCCAAACAGCATGGGAGGAAGAAAGAGCTTGATTTGTAGTGCGCAACGCTATCATAAATAAACAGCGAGGACTCATTATACTTTTAGGAAAAGATGCACATCAAAAAAATCCCGTGCGCTAACGCCTCCGTTTTGCTTTTTGGCTCTTTGGAGGTCAGCTTTACAGATGTCACGTCGATGAGTGGCTTCAGAAATGACATTTGTTGTGACATCAATCATGGTTCAAAAAAGAAATAAATAAAAAAGGAGGCATCGGTTGTAGTTTATTCCAGTGCAAGAGCAGTAAGATATTGACATTTTTAATGCTTTTTTTCCCCTATAAAAGCTTAGTTACAAATACCCAGAGGTAGTTTTTCTGTTGCGCTGTTTTACTTTGATTTCTGTATAAATTTTGGAATTGAATTGTGACATTGTTTGCCGTTTTGTGTTCAATAAAGTTTGCGTGTATGTGTGTGCGTGCTCATTGTGTTCATTCGTGAGCTGCTGTCGGCCACAAGTCAAGCAAAATCACACACTGCACACACTGACTGACTGATCACCTGAGCCCACCTTGACTCTCCTGAACTTTCCCCCGGTGCCTTTCATCTGCAACGTCCTTTTTTCATCTTGAAATCGATATCACAGCCATAATCAGAACAAAGCAAATAAAGGCCAACGTTGAGCTTGCTGTTGTTTACTACAACAAGGAGCGCTGCAAAGCATGCTGAGAGGTGAGCAGCCTCACCGTCGCTCGTGTTCTGTTAAAAGGAGAAAAAAAAATCCATCTGCTGAGTCCCAAAGCTTTAATTGAGGGCAACGTTTTCCATCTGGTGTGCTGCAAAACGACAACTCGTAGCCCAAACAAAAACAAATAAGGAGGGTAATTGTGAAGCGAGAGATAAGTGCCAGCTGCTTTACAGGACAAAGTTCGCAAGTCCAGCGAATGATTACATCGAGTTAGCTACGGGCGTGAAAAAACAAATGCAAATAAACTCTTTGCGCGACATAAATGAGGACGTATCGGAATACGTCGTATCACGATTAAAAAGTGAGTGTTGTTGCCTTGCGTTTTGCTCCAAAGAGTTTGTTCTGTGGAATGAACTTGCTGACAAAACGCAGCAGGGGATCGAGTGAGTTGAGAAGACGACGAAACGCAGCGACGTCGAGCTCACCTGCCCACTTGACTCCCGGCAGAGTAGCTGCACATCAACACGTGTCGTGTGGACCGAACCGAGCCGATCGTCCCCATGACGATGACGATGACGATGCTGCTCTGATGACTTCCCGTCGAACTTTTTACACAGACGCGAACACTGTTAGTTAATGTTTAGTTTGGTTGTCGTCAGCCGCTCGGTGGGCGGGGGCGGTCACTTGACGCAGCTTGCGCCAGTCGTCAACGATGGTCACAGTCGACCGCACGTGACTCATCGATCGCTGCAGTTGATCGTCTTGCCTTTCTTTTCTTGACCACGGTGGATTGGAGATGAAACGCTCCGAGCTTGGAAATGGCACTTTTTCATGTTTGCATTTAATGTGCGACAGGTCAACCTATGGCCCGCGGCCCGGAAGTGGCCCGCGGCCCGGAAGTGGCCCGCCTCCCGGAAGTGGCCCGCCTCCCGGAAGTGGCCCGCCTCCCGGAAGTGGCCCGCCTCCCGGAAGTGGCCCGCCTCCCGGAAGTGGCCCGCCTCCCGGAAGTGGCCCGCCTCCCGGAAGTGGCCCGCCTCCCGGAAGTGGCCCGCCTCCCGGAAGTGGCCCGCCTCGGAGTCCAATTCAGCCTGTGGGGATGATTTTTGCAAATTGGAAAGAACACGTTCACTGCAACTTTCCAATGGAGTGTTGTTGCTAATTTTGGGCACACCACTCGCTTATTGCCAAGGTGGACAAAAACATCCGTTTGCAGGTGCTTCTCCTCTGGCCGATGAGCGGTAAAAAAAAAAAAAAAAAGCATGGAATCGCATCTTCGGGAATTTGCTGCGCCTCCTCGACTCGTGTGCACGGGGACCACGTCGACTTTGGTTTGCCCACAATTGGTCGCGTCTGGTTGATGACTTTTTCCAGGTGTTTTCCGCTCTGCGTCTCTTCCCGGGAGGTGCGTCATCCTCCGCACGGGACCGCCGCCGACTCTCTGCGGCCGAGTCCTCTTTGCTGCCACCGTGGCAAACTTGAAAAGACACGCACAAAGCCAAAGCTCCGCGAACCGGGCACGGTCGTCGCATGCTAGTAGATGGCCTTCACCTAATGTGAATGGCAGACCACCCTTCGCCACCCCCGTTGTACAGTGACTCAACTTTAGGTCTCCAAAGTCAATCCAAAGATTTTCTTGACAAGATTATGTTGTATGCAGGCCTGCTATTCCAAACGTAATGCGTTTGTGGTATATGAGAAATGCACCAGATTTTAGCTAGCTCAGGGGGCGGCCATTTTGTCACTCGCGTCAACTGAAAATGTCGTCGCAGTCGCTCAGGGCTGATCTGTTTTCTGAAGCCGAGCCATGACTGGTCATTAGCTGAGCAGTTGCGATGTCATCTTCAGTCGACACAAGTGAGAAAATGGCTGCCCCCTGAGCTAGCTAAAAACGAGGTTTCCTCTCCATCCAGGCCAAGAGAGAAATCTGGTCCAACACAAGGTGCCATTGGTCACAACGAGCCCTTCCTTCCACTCTTTCGCCGCAGTGCACGTCGATAGTGTTGCGGATCGCTTTAGGCCGTGCCGTGACAGTGTTGACAAAAAGTCGGCGGCCAAGTCGCAAAACAAAGTGTCACATGTTTAACACCCAATTTTGGTTCACGTGACACCGTTTGTCGTTCGAATTTAACACCGGCCAACACTTTTTCGTGTCGTATTCCAATTCACCGGCGTTGCAATCGAAAAACAAAGTGTTCACTTTACCACCTTGCTACGCCATCTTGAATAAAAGACATGACACTAAGAGCTCACATTTGTTTTTGTTTTGTTTATTCAAAACATTTCAGTCAACAGTTGAGACTTCAATCATTGCACAGCTCATACAAGAGCGCCGTAAAGCACAATAAATATTCCCCACATGACTGTCAGGTCAAAATGGCATAGAGCACAGAGCACCTTTTGTTTGAAGCCAGCAACTTTGCGAGCGCGCACAAGTATCGGAACGGAGACGACTACATTGGAGTCAAGTGAATAACATTGAATATTTGCTGGCACGAGCCTTACTTGCATCAAGGCCGCTGACTTCCGCAGACTGTTGCTGCATTCTTCATGTCGTCCATTTCTTTTTCTGCAGCCTCTTTCGGTTCTTGTTTGGTTCCGGGTGTGTGTGTGGGGGGGGGGGGGGGCGGATCATCGTCGTCGTCGTCGTCTCCCAAGCACTAAAAGGCTCCACGTCAGCATTTGCCGACTAATCAACAGAACGCAGGGCTGCTTGATTAGGACAAAAGATGATTGTTTTGGTGATAATTGAAATGACGATTATCCAAACGATCGTTCATTTTTGGCCACTAAACAAGAAAATGTCCCAACGGAAAAAAATTCTAAGGACAAATACATTTCTTTGAAACGCTATGTAAGTTCTCTTTGATCCAAACAAAATTGATCAAATTAGTTGAAAAATGTGCGCAACTGTATAAATTCAAGTATGATTTCCTTGAGTAAACAAATATAGCGCGTTGGATATAAATGCGTATCAATAATCGTTTTTTTCCCAACGATGCCAAAGTTGTAATCGTGGAGTGCAATAATACCAAAGTGTAATTGAATTTGGCCGACTTGCTCAGCCCGAAGAGAACACGCCATTGGAAGGAGACGTCGGTGACGTCGGTGACGTCGACGTACAAGCCAAGCGTCAAAGGGCGCCCGAGCGGCCTGGCTCGCCACTTCTCCGATGCTTTCCCGCACCGGCGCATTGTGAAGGCTGCAAAGAGCGCGAGCGCTCCCGCGGCCAATTCAAGTGTGAATGTTATTGATTCTGGCCCGGATTTCCTTGACCCTGGGACTCTCCTTTGTGGTGGCCACATCAATGCCGTAGAAGGTTGTTTGGATGAAGGTGTAGAAGTTGAATAAGGCCTCGTCGTAGGACAGGCCAAAGACAAAGTGAACCTTAAACAGTTCGTCAAAGGCACCCGCGGCGGTCTGCGCCGCGCAGGGAAGGGGCTTCTGCTCCAGGATGATGTAAAACTTGTCAATTGCGCTCTTCTTTTCGCCGACGCAGAGGAGGAAAGGTTGTGCCGAAGCCACGCCCTTCAGGAACGCTGCCATGCTCGTGCCAACCTAAGATGGGAGGGGCGTCCGTTAGCAGCGCTCATTTCGCGGACCCCCCCCAAAAAATTGGGAGGGGGTGTGGGGGGGAGTTCTGTTATCTTTAGAGCGGTGATTGTCAAAGTGTGCTACGCAGAAGAGTCACTGCCCGAGCACACTTGCGTTCATCTTTGACTTGTTACTGTTTAGGGAGATTTTTTTGTATTTACGTTTTATGTGCAATACATTTTTATTCAATCATTAGTCGGGCGCAGTTTTTGGGAGTAAAATGATCGGGCTTCCGAAAGTTTGGACTCTATTCCACTATTTTGCGTTTTACTCCTTTAGTCTGACGTCATTTTCATAAATTTCAATGGTCATCGGTCATTTGCTGTCCCCACGGCTTTTTTCCCCTTTGGTTCATGTTCTCTCTCGGAGGTGGTTTTTGCCTGGCGTTTTGTAAACAACCGATTGAATAACGTGGCTGGCGACTGTCGATACATTACGCTCCTATTCAACCAAACGCATGCCTTTTTCCTACTTTTCTATCATCTCGTGCTTTGTTTGTACGGACAAACAAGCCGAACTCTTTTCTTCTTTTCTCCATCACTTTCTTGCGGTCCACAGCGAATACTGTAATTCACGTCAAACTATGGGAACGCCTCGTGGCCCGAGGGGCGAATGACGAGGACGCTGCATCGACATATCCGCGGCATATCTATCCCATATCCAGCCATCATGTCGAGACGCACACGGTAGAGGCCCCTCTTAGCCAATGGGATGCCAGGAAGATGCTAGCTAATAGCCAACGGCAGAGCAGCTATGAGTATCTTGCGCTCAGGAAAGTCCGGAGCCGCGAGTAGCAGCCCATACTTTTACCTTCGGTATCCTGACATTTCTTTGGTAACGAGAGGCCGTATTTTCCTGTCCAGGCGTTTCGTAACTTGACAATTTGGTGCGAAGAGACGTTCGTAAGTAGAGGTACCGCTGTATGTCGGCACTCGTGACTTTTAATGTTGCTTCCGTGTGGCGGCATCCAGTCAAAAGCATTCTTGAAAAACAAGGCCGAAACAAATCCGAGTCAAGACGTACTCCCATCGACTGTTTGAGAGGGATGAAGCGGCTGGGAAATGGCGAGCAAGAATGCGTCAATGCGTCATGAGCGGACCTTCATGAATTGAAGAAGATGGTCGGCGGCTTCGGAGGCACTGATTTTGCCGTGTCTTTTCCCTTTTGCGGTTGGAGGCAAGAGATGAACAAGCAGGAGGATGGCTGCCAAGTCACTGTCCCATCCTAGCCGATTCGTGCGCGCACACACGCGCGGAGACACACACACACGCACGCGCACACACACACACGCACGCGCGCACGCGCACACACAGAGCCATGAATCACAGGCATGTGGTCTGACGCGCGCCTTGGCAAAAGCTTACCGGAATCACCGGACTGTTCCTGAGCAGACAGAAGCTGGTCCAGCTGAGTGACAGGACGAAGGCTTTTGCACACGGCGATGACCCTGGGCTTGTAGAAAGTGGGCCACTTTGCCACAAAGCTGCCGGCGACGTCGCCTCCAAAGAGCATGCCGAAGTCTTGCTCAATCTGACGCAGAGAAAGTCTGTCAAAAGAGCCGCTTGCCGAGCACGCGCCTTTTTCAAGTCCAGTTCGACAGAGCCGCGCGCTTTGTCGCAGGGCCGATGCCCGGCGGCGGTCGTC
Organism: Filicampus tigris; assembly: GCF_054856515.1. Lineage (NCBI taxonomy): Eukaryota > Metazoa > Chordata > Actinopteri > Syngnathiformes > Syngnathidae > Filicampus > Filicampus tigris. The sequence continues at coordinate 775,538 of NC_141221.1, forward strand.
AAGGAGGCCGAGATTTGGAGCCCGCGTTCATTTTTGCCAAAAAGGCAACATCCAATCTCAGGTCTCGGATCTCTATTGAACATTTTTTTCTCCAACCTTTTTGATTGTTACTCTACATTTTTGACAATATACGTCTTTGTGATCAAATTGGAACAAGAAGTTCATTCAAAGAAAAGCTCCAGAGTGTAAATGAAGCCCTCCCAAATTTCAAAAGGAGAGAAATGTTTGTTTTCAACCGATTCATTGCGGGCCATCAGATGTTGTTGTTTTTTTGTTGCTGTTTTTCTTCCCCCCCCCCCCCCCCCCCCCCCCCCCAGAAAGGCCGACGGCGATTTCCATCACATCGGCCCGGCTCTCCTACGCCTGCTTGGGAGTGGATCCCCGGTGGTCTTACGAGGCCCGGCGTATCCAGGAATCGCGGGAAGTGATCCAAGACGAGCGAGGACTGCTCCAAGTCGCGCAACATGCTCTGCCTGTGCTTGAAGGTGGCCTTCATTTTCTCTTTGACCAGGGACGGCTCCGGCGAACGCTTCATGGCCAACACGGCCCGGGCGCACTCGTCCCCCGAGAGCTGGCCGCGCTCGTCCCCCGGGAGCCGGCCGCGTTCGTCCCCCGGGAGCCGGCCGCGCGCCGCGCCCGCTCGCGCCGTCTTGGGGCCGCCTCGGAAAGCCGGCCCGCCGCTCATCTTGGATTTGCCGCCGCTGTTGCGCTGAACCGTTTTCAGCCGATAGGCCAGGTAACCCTGGCCGCTGCGGCAATCGTAGTAATGCTCCTGCCGGACAAAAGCGGCGCGCCACAAACAAAACAACGGACGGGACATCAGCTCATCAAGCGTCCTTCGTACAACGGGGCCAAACAAGAAAGGTTTGCGCGGCGCGCTACTCACAAAACCCGTCGGGGAGGAATTGTCTTTGAGATTGGGGAAGAGAGTGACAATGCCAAGGGCGTAGGTCATGCGCACATCGACCGGAGGGACACGCCTACAGCGCGGGACAAACAAAATGCAGCTTCATTGACGGACAAGTGGCCTCAACTTTGTTCATCCCGATAATGAGAGCTCGATCGATTCATCGATGACGGCAATTACTTTTCATCATCGATTCATCCTTTCGACACCTTCGTGAAAACGTCCGCATCTTCGGACGTGTTCCGCGCCAAACCAGTAACTGGATCAGAATTCATTTCAACATTGGACTTTTTCCAAAATGTCACCGTACTGAAATGTTAACGTTTCCCTTAGCTTTGTTTCAAACATAAAGTGCATGACGTTCCCAGGCATAGCTTAGGAACGTAAAGTGAAAAAATAATGATCATAATAATTCCCTGAGGTTTACCCGGTTTTAATATGATCTGTTATCGGTTCGCAGATTAAAAAAGAATAAATAAATCCATCAATCAATCAAATCTGATCCCGGCCGATAATGGGCGTATCCCTCCTTGACATTGCGAGTTCCTTACCCGTGACTCTCCATCATGTCGTCCACCAAGATGTTGACCAGTCTCTTTCTGGTACGATCCGAAAGGCCCTTTGTTTCCTCATACTCTTTGCAGATATCGCCACCGCCCGGTTTGTGGCGAAGAGCACTGGAAACGATCTGCGAGGCGGCGAGGCCCACGTCAGCCACGACAATGCGCCGGACCAGCGTGCGGCGGCGAACCTCGCTCGCTCACCTCTCTTGCTCACCTCTCGCTCACCTCTCGCTCGCCCGCTCGCTCACCTCTCTCGCTCGCTCACCTCTCTCGCTCGCTCGCCTCTCGCTCACCTCTCTCGCTCGCTCACCTCTCTCGCTCGCTCACCTCTCTCGCTCGCTCGCTCACCTGTCTCTCTCGCTCGCTCACCTCTCTCGCTCGCTCACTCACCTCTCTCGCTCGCTCACTCACCTCTCTCGCCTCTCTCGCTCACCTCTCTCGCTCGCCTCTCTCGCCCGCTCGCTCACCTCTCTCGCCCGCTCGCTCACCTCTCTCGCCCGCTCGCTCACCTCTCTCGCCCCGCCGCTGTCCGCCGCTCCCTCGGCCGGCGTCCTCTTACGTCCTTTTCCGTCCGCGGCAGCCCAACTTTCCGGCGAGCTCCTCGACGAAGACGACGCCTCGGACTTTGCCGGCGCGCACGAGCGGGCGGCGGCGTCGGCCGACTTGTTCTCAGCTGAGGGGACAGCGGCGCAAAGTCACGGCGATGACTCGAGGCTCTCGGCGCTAAAAGCGGCTGCTTGAGAAGACGCCATGCAAATGGAGCACGCTCCAATTTCTTACCGCCGCGCCCGGTGGCGTACACCTTGAACGATACCGGGGCCAATTTCAGCAGTTTGTCGAATACATCCGCGTCCACGTCTACGCCGGAGGAATCCTTCAGGTCTACATCAGCGCCGTTTGGCAAATGAAATTTAGCTGAAACTACAGACAAAAACAACCTGACTGGAAGGGACGAAGCATCGAGCAAGACAAACTCAAGACGGAACATCAACGCACATTTTTCAAATGCGACAAAAATAAACACTCGGAAACAAGACGAATCGAAAATCAATTTAAAAATTGATTTAAGCTGCCTAAATTATGCATCAATTAAACATTTTATTGATTCATCAAATAATCAATTCGAGTCGCGCCGAGTGTTGCGTTTACCAGCCCGGACAACTCAGCGCTCACAACTCGCAGCAACGCCAAACAATAAAAGACATAACATAGCTAGGTCATGAGAAAAAGTGCTGAAAAATGATGTTCCCATTCTGAAAGGTTTTTTTGCATTCCAGATGCATGTCACATTTTCAACGTGCAGATCAAATGATGCGCGTGTGCGTGTTGCGTTTGCGGATGGCTGCAGCACCACACTAGCGCACAGAGACAAGCATGGGAGCCATTTCAGGACAAAAAAATAAATAAAAAAAATCAAACCGAATCCAAAATCGGCAAGTGAAAATCGAAAAATCCGATCGGGCCTTGAGTGAATCGTTACACCCAGCCCTATTCGGAAACAAACAGCACAGAGGGGGAGGACAGACGTGGCGCACGCTTTCAAAGTTGCCCAGTTTGTGGGCCATCATATGTCGGGAGCGGCGAACCGCGAAAGCCCGACGGCAAAATCGACTTTTTTGCATGGCTTACCTTCACGAATGAATCTGAAGTAGTCGTAGCAGTCGTCCTCCATCGGTACTTGAAGCCACTTGTGGACGCCGCCGTGCTCCACTTGAACCAGCAGCCCTTTGAAACACACACAGGAGAAGTCGGCCTTTGCGTTTTTTTGAAACATTTTGAAAAAAATATGAATTAAGTTCCTGGGATTGAATGTGGAGACTGTGAAAAGACAAAGAAATTTGTCAAGGGCAGTGAATGAGTAAAAAAAAAAAAAAAAAAAGAAATTGGGAACTGAAAATCGAATTGAATCGGGGCTCGAGTGAATTGTTACATCGCAGGAGGCGCATAGAACATTTATAGGGGGGTTGACTTCCCCTTTAACAGCGTCCTCCAACTCCCAACACTTTTAGCACAAATGTCTGTCTGTGTGTGTGCGTGTGTGTGTGTGTGTCAGCAGGCACTTCTTTTTCAGAGCGCTTTGAGTATTTGTCGTCACCTTGGCAGTCCGCCCCTTTCACATGGGCGGTGTCGCCGCTGCCCGACGGTGGCGCCGAGACCTTTTGTGCTGGTGGTCCTCCGCCGTGGTCTCCACTTGGTGGAAGCTGTGAGCACCCTGCAGGTTTTTTGTCGTCATCGTCACGGCAGCTCGCAGGAAGGCCGCTCGGTGGCAACGCGCTGACGTCGGCCTCATCCGCCTCTTCTTCTTCTTCTTTCACGTGGGGGAGGCCAGGCGGCTCCCAATTGCAAGCCTGCGGCTGAGGGCGATCCACTTGCGGGCGAGCAATCGGCAGCTGACCATCTGCAGGACCACAGCAAGGCAAAGCGTTCAGCCGTTGAGCTCGGATGCAGATGCTGCCGTGCGCTTGGTTGTTTCTTCTGTCATCATACGGGAGGGAGGGAGGCGGGGAGGGGCGGCGGGGAGGCAGGGAGGCAGGGAGGCGGGGAGGCGGGGAGGCAGGGAGGCGGGGAGGCGGGGAGGCGGGGAGGCGGGGAGGCGGGGAGGCGGGGAGGCGGGGAGGCAGGGAGGCAGGGCATTCCACAATGCTCCCACCAAAACAAGCAACAGTCATGCTGAAAACGCCGATTTAAGCCTGACCAATTGGGTTTTTTTCGCTAACAAACACACAATGGAATTCAATACAACTTGATTTACAGAGCGCATTTCAGCTACAGCTGGAACAAAGCACTTGATGTTACATCAACAAAATAGCAATAATATACCAAGTGAAAGCAATCAATTCAAACACAAAATACCACATACAAAGCCATGGGTCACTGTTTCTAAGTGCTGATGAGCAAGGAGGGGCTTCACCTTAGCCAGCCGTCTAACATGAAAGAAGCCGGACCTTAAAACAGCGCCGATTTTTTCCCAATTTTCGATCACTGTCCAATTG